>NC_044402.1:86468846-86679772 GCF_006542625.1 Nomascus leucogenys
TATTCTAGACATCCTAAAAAGTCATAAATGGTAAAATGAAAACAATAAAATAAGTTAGACATCATCTGAAATGACCTCTTTATTTTACAGATGCTTTTGGGGGAATCCAACATACCAGAGGTGACCACAGAAAGCTTATCCTCTGGGTAAGATTCTGAGATTGAATTACTCACCCATTGTATTAGTTTCCAGAAAAACAGAACCACATATATATAAATTAAGGGACAGACAGAGAGAGAGAGAGAGACCGACTTAAGTTTTACATATAGGGCAGAGAGATAGATTTATTATAAGGAATTGGTTCATGTGATTATGGAAACAGGCTAGTTCCAAGGATATGCAGAATAAGTCAGTAAGTTAGAGAACCAGGATAGACAATGATTTAGCTCTAGTCTGAGTCTGAAGGCCTGAAAACCAGGAGAGCCAACTTCGTAGTTTCCATCTGAAGGCTGGCAGGATGGAGACCCAAGGAGAATTGATATTTTAGTTAGAGTCCAAAGGCAGAAAAAAAAATTTCCGGTTCTAAGGGCAGGCAAGCAGGAAGAATTCTGTCTTAATTAGGAAAGTATTATCCTTTTTGTTCTATCCGGGCCCTCAACTAATTGGAAAAGCCCTATGCACATTACAGAGGATCATCTATTCTACTCAGTTTACAAATTTACATGTTTATATATCATCTAAAAACACCTCCACAGAAACACTTATAATAATGGTTAACCAAATATTTGGGCATCTTATGGCTTGGTAAAATCGACACATAAAAAACATCACACCCACCATATGGCAATAAGGAACCATTTTTTGTTTTAAGTGGAGTTGCAATCATTCCTGGAAATATAGTAGCTTTAGAGTAAATAAGATTCTTGTCTTTGATGAATTGGGATGGTACACAGGTGGAAATGTGATAGCTTATCCAATATCCGTATTGTGTGAGGGATATAGTAGCAATGATACTATTAGAAATGTGTAACTGTTAAGTGCAATTGATTCACTGAACAAAGAAACAGACAGCCTGAAATTAGCCAACCACCATCTAGGGTCAGGTTTGGAAGCCAAAAGTCTCTATGGTGGTGTTTTTTTTTAAAAAAAAGCTTCATCTTCAGAAAGGAAACAGTAGATTAGTCTGAAAACTAGGCCAAGATTTGGTTGTGACTGTAGCAGAACTGCAGAGAACTTTTAAATTAATAACCCTATCAACTTTCCTCTGCTGACATCAAAGCACTAATAAGAACTACTGTAACATCTGGTTGATGCATTTAAGAGCTTTGATTCTCTGATTCCCTGGAACCCTCTGATCCTGCCGAAGTTGTCAACTATACTCTTGCTAGAAGATAGCACCCTCCCTCACCTGGAAATAATATAGAAGCTTTAGTTAGAATACATTTTGCAAGAATATATTTGTCCCACTTAAGAAGTATCCTTCATGGCTTCTAAGCACCTAACTAGGTCTTTTCCAGTTGAGAAAGAAAGGGCTGCCCCAGCTTTGAGAAAAAATAAATTATTTGCCAAAAAGCCTCAGTGAAAACAGCTAAGGATTAGATCTTAAGGGTGATAGACTGGCTTAATAAAAGAGTGGATAAGACTTGGATTTTTAAAAAATTGTTTCTTTATCCAGTATTAACTCTAAACAATTACTTGCAGACACCCCAATCTGAGAAGTACGGTAATGACAAGCTTAGACATTCACTGATGAGGATTGTGTTATCCAACCAAAGAAGGGAATCTAGAGCAGCAAAGCCATCTAAGCATGAGAGGATTCTAGATCAGGTGCTAGAGAAGCAAGATGAATTTCCATTGCAGCCTTAGTACCAATTACAGAGGGGTGACTGTAGTTTTTCTCACCAACCCTGTGATTTTAAATGTTTGTTTAAAAAAATATATATAACCAGGTACAACTTTTAAGAAACAGTAATTAGATATAGTTAATATAAGATGTAAATATGCAGAAAACAGAAACTGGACTCCTTCCTTACACCTTATACAAAAATTAACTCAAGATGGATTAAAGATTTAAATGTAAAACTTAAAACCATAAAAACCCTAGAAGAAAACCTAGGTAATACCATTCAGGACATAGGGATGGGCAAAGACTTCATGACTAAAACACCAAAAGCAATTGCAACAAACGCCAAAATTGACAAATGGGATTTAATCAAACTAAAGAGCTTCTGCATAGCAAAATAAACTATCATCAGAGTTGAACAGGCAACCTACAGAATGGGAGAAAATTTTCACAAGCTACCCATCCGACAAAGGTCTAATATCTAGAGTCTACAAGGAACTTAAACAAATTTACAAGAAAAAAAAAACCATCAAAAAGTGGGAAAAGGATATGAATAGACACTTCTCAAAAGAAGATACTGATGTGGCTGACAAACATACGAAAAAAAGCTCATCATCACTGATCATTAGAGAACTGCAAGTCAAAACCATAATGAGATACCATCTCACACCAGTTAGAATGGTGATCATTAAAAAATCAGGGAATGATAGATGCTGCTGAGGGTATGGAGAAATAGGAATGCTTTTATACTGTTGGTTGGAGTGTAAATTAGTTCAACCATTGTGGAAGACAGTGTGGTGATTCCTCAAGGATCTAGAACCAGAAATACCAATTGACCCAGCAATCCCATTACTGGGTATATACCCAAAGGATTATAAATCATTCTGCTATAAAGACACATGCACATGTATGTTTACTGCAGTACTATTCACAATAGCAAAGACTTGGAACCAACCCAAATGCCCGTCAATGATAGACTGGATAAAAAATATGTGGCACATATACACCATGGAATACTATGCATCCATAAAAAAGGATGAGTTCATGTCCTTTGCAGGGACGTGGATGAAGCTAGAAGCCGTAATTTTCAGCAAACACAGGAACAGAAAACCAAACACTGCATGTTCTCACTCATAATTGGGAGTGGAACAATGAGAACATATGGACACAGGGAGGAGAACATCACACACCAGGGCCTGTCAGTGGGTGGGAGGCAAGGAGAGAGAGAGCATTAGGACAAATACATAATGCATGTGGGGCTTAAAACCTAGATGATGGGTTGATAGGTGCAGCAAACCACCATGGCACATGTATACCTATGTAACAAACCTGCACGTTCGGCACATGTATCCCAGAACTTAAAGTAAAATTTAAAAAAACAAAAGATGTAAATAGATCTGAGCAGTAGAAAGGCTAGACTATAGTCGATATTCTCAGGGGTCCACTTACCTCAAACCTTACCACAATCAGTGTGATCTGGACAAATTGTAGTTTAAAATGTGTGCATCTCTGTGATTAAGGCATGTTTCTGAAACTGGGGAAGGCCACTTTCTGGAAGTGCAAAGGAATCACCACTACCAGAAGCAAACTCAACAAATGATTATTGGGAGGTGGTTATAAATGTCTAATTATCCTCACCACTCAGGCGAGATATTCTTTTATTTTTATAAGCTTTACTAAGGTGTAATTTACACAACTATTTTATATAGAAAGATATAAATCATCTATTTAAAGTATGCAGTTTAAAGTTTATAATTTGAAAATTTTTGTTATAATCACAGATATGTGTAACCATCACTATAGTCAATTTTAGGACATTTTCATCTACTCAAAAATAAACTCTATACTAGTTAGCTGTCATTCTCCAATCTCCCAATCTACATGCCAGCTCTAAGAAATCACTAATTTACTTTCTGTCTCTATATATTTGCCTATTGTAGACATTTCCTATAAATTGAATCATATAATATGTCATTTTTGTGATTTACTTCTTTCACTTAGCATTAATGTCTCAAGATTCGTCCATGTTGTAGCATGTATCAGCACTTCATTCCTTATTATGGTTGGATAATATTTGTCTTTCATTTTACTTTTTGTTTCTATTTATCTCATGTCTTTTTGTTCAACGCTGCTTTCATTGTTTTATTTTGATTGTTAATATTTTCTAATGTGATAATTAAATTTCTTTAATAACATCTTTAGGACAACTTTTGACTTATTTCTTTAGTGATTGTTCTACAGCTTATTATATACAGTTGAATTTTGAACATGGGTTTGAACTACACAAGTCCACTTATACAAGTATTTATGACTGCCTCTTCTACCTCCCCTTTCACCTCTTCCTTCTCTACCATCCCTGAGACAGCAAGAACAACCCCTCCTCTTTCTCCTTCTCCTTAGCCTACTCAATGACAAGATGACAAAGATGAAGACATTTATGATGATCCACTTCAACTTAATGAATAGTAATATTTTTCTTCCTTATAATTTTCTTAATAATATTTTCTTTTACCTAGCTTAATTGTAAAAATATAGTACTGTTTATGTTATCAATAAGGCTTCCAGTCAACAGTAGGCTATTAGTTAAGTTTTCAGGGAGGAAAAATTATAGGGGATTTTTTTACTGCATGTGGAGTCAGCACCCCTAACCCCTACATTGTTCAAGGGTCAGCAGTACATGTTAATGTGTCAGAACCAGCTTCAGATGTGTACTCACTTAACTCCAGTAAGATATACAAATGTTACAGCTACATAGCTCTATTCCCTTCCCCCCCTTATAGTATTATTTGTTGTGTATCTTACATCTATAAATATTACAAACCCAATGATAGAATGTTATAAATATTAATTTACATAACTTTATGTCTTTTAAAGAAACTAAAAGGAGACAAAGTATATATTTATAGCTTTTGTTCTATGAACCTTTCTATTTATCATTTCTCCATTTGTTCTGGTAGATTCAAGTTACCATCTGTTAGCATTTATTTACTCCAATACAAATCCTTTCCCATTCACCATTTTTCTGCTGTTTTTATTAAATGTATTGCATTTCCATACATTATAGGCGCAATAATAGATACATACATATTGTTTTATACAATTTCTTTCTAAGTAATGAAAAAAGAAAAATGCATTTATACTGTCTTTTGTAAGTGCATAATTATCTTCACTAATGCTTTTGTTTTTTCAAGTGACCATCTGAGGTCACTTACTTTCAAGCTAAAGAACCTCCTTTAGTACTTCTTGTAAGATGAGTCTGATAACAACAAATTCTCTCCATTTTGGTTTATCTCCAAATGTCTATTTTTTCTTAATTTAACTTTTGAAAGATAGCTGTGCTAAGTATAGGCTTCCTGCTTGATAGTCTTTTTCATCCAAGTGCTTTGAATATGTTATCCCACTTTCTGTTGGTCTTCATTTTTTTCTGATGAGAAGTTAGCTATTAATTTTAATGGTCTATCTTTGTACATGACAAATTGTTTTTCTCTTGCTGCCTTCAAGATTTTCTCCTTGCCTTTGGCTTCTAGCATTTTTACTGTCATGTATCTGTTTGTAGTTCTCTGTGTTTATCCTGCTCAGAGTTCACTGAACTTCCTGGATATGTAGATTCTTGTTTTTCAGTAAATTTTGGAAGTTTTAGGCTATTTTTTTGAATACTTTTTCCTCCTTTGTCTCCTGATATTCTTAATATGCATATATTGGTATGCTTAATAGTATTCAACGCTTCTCTGAGGATCTGTTTATTTTTCTTCATTTCTTTCCTCTGTGTTTTGAACTTGCATAATCTCTATCAATCTATCTTCAAGCTCAATAATTCTTTCTTCTGTCAATTTATGTCACCAAACTCAATGACACAATGTTATAAATATTAAGCACCACTAGTTAATTTTTCATTTCATTTATTGGACTCTTCAGCTCCAGAATTTCCACTTGGTTCTTTTCATAAATCATTTTTATCTCTTTATTTTTATTCTCTATTTTATACCACATTGTCTTCATAGCTTCTTCTATTTATCATTTTTTCATTACTTTGAACATATTCATAATGACTACTTTGAAATCTTTGTGTGTTAAAATCTGACATCTGGTTACTCTCACAGGTAGTTTTAAACGCCTGCTTTTTTTGGTGTTTGAGTCATACATTTCTGTTTCTTTTTATATCTCAAATTTTTTTGTTGAAAACTGGGCATTTTAAATAAATTATAACAACACTAGGTACTGGCCATCACTCTTCAGAACTTATTACTGCTATTTGCTTATTAATTTGTTTAATGACTGTCTAGATTATTTTTGTGAAGTACTCTGGAACATAAACTGTTGCACAGATAAAGATAATCAAATCTGGGCTCCTTTGAGAGGTAGTTCCGGAGGCCAGTGGTTAAGAGTTGTTCTGACTCAGGCGGATTCCAGCTGCTATTTCCTAGGTTCTGTCAGGCAAACTAACTGGCCTGCAGTCTAACATATACATCTGATGAATCTACCAACTCCTTCCAATTGCCTTTCACTATTACCTCCACTGTTTCTGAGAACACTTTTAGGCTTGAATTTCTTCAGCCTGGGTTACACATAAAGTGAGTTCCTTGGGGAAGAGATTAGTAGTTATTAGTTTTATGCTTTGCTTCTCTCCAGGCAAAATACCTGAGCTATGTCTCCGGATCTGGCAGTAGGGACAATGGTGCACTTCTCTATGAGTGACAGCCGCCACTTTAGGAGCTAAGTGCTTCATTAGGGTTGAGAAGGCACACAGCAGCCTCATATCTTGTCAGATTGCCTCTCCCATGGTGGGCCCACCACTTTATGAATTTGAGTCATGGAGACTGAGGCTTCAGTATTTTCAGTGGCTCCATGCCTAAAGCATAACCTCTATACCATGAGTGGGGGTGAGCAGGAGAACGGATTTCCTGCCTCTCAGGAACTCTCATCGAGAACTTAGGCTCAAGGGCAGGTAACTGGGGGAAGGATGAACCATCCTACCTCTCCAGAGATGAAAGCCCTCTTACAGTCCCACCAACACTAGTTCAACAATTGTGGAAGACAGTGTGGTGATACCTCAGGGATCTAGAACTAGAAATATCATTTGACCCAGCCATCCCATTACTGGGTATATACCCAAAGGATTATAAGTCATGCTGCTATAAAGACACATGCACACGTATGTTTATTGTGGCACTATTCACAATAGCAAAGACTTGGAACCAACCCAAATGTCCATCAATGATAGACTGGGTTAAGAAAATGTGGCACATATACACCATGGAATACTATGCAGCCATAAAAAATGATGAGTTCATGTCCTTTGTAGGGACATGGATGAAGCTGGAAACCAACATCCTCAGCAAACTATCACAAGGACAAAAAACCAAACACCGCATGTTCTCACTCATAGGTGGGAATTGAACAATGAGAACACATGGACACGGGAAGGGGAACATCACACTCCAGGGCCTGTTGTGGGTGGGGGGAGTGGGGAGGGATAGCATTAGGAGATATACCTAATGTAAATGACAAGTTAATGGGTCCAGCACACCAACATGGCACATGTATACATATGTAACAAACCTGAAGATTGTGCACATGTACCCTAGAACTTAAAGTATAATTATATATATATATATATATATAAAATAAAAAAAGAAAGAAAGCCCTCTTACTGGGAGCTGAGGGGAGAAGGAGACCTGTGTTTTTGGCTGAAATAGTCTGCAGTAGTTTCTTTCTTGATGATTTGGGAGAAGGGAGGAAGAGAGTGAGTCTCTATACAAATACCACAGATTCTCACCATTCTTACCAATTTTTAGTAGATTTTAATTAGTAAATGTTTATTTTCTCTACACCTTTGGGATCATTTCCCAAAGACTTAAAAGAGTGGGTTTTTAATAAATAATTTTCACCAGTTTCACTTGGGAACGGGTCCACAAAACTCACATTGTCATACTGGAAGTACACCCTCCAAGTAGTATACTTCTGAGGCATGTGTTCCCTACCAATTTCTGATCAAGGTCCAACTGACCACACGGTTAGTACACTTTAACTGCCACCTTCTGTTAGCTGCTTTCCCTACCCGGCATCACTTCTGTACTCTTCTGTTAACATACTACAAAACCGTCAAATAAACTCCTTGCTCCTGAATCCTTATCTCAGAGTTGGCATTTGAATGATGCTAACCTGAGATCTCAAAAATAATATTTAATCTTTTGACTTCTGCAATTAAACACTTAGAGATATAGAGATTGAATGAATAGTGGGTAGAATACAATATGAGAACCTGGAAAGGGGATGGGATCCAGAACATAGGTGCTATGATTAGGCTTATATAAGAGAAGGGATACTTCCTCCCTTAAAGCAGGACAGCAGGAGGAAGAAAGAGAGAATGGATGCAAATGCAAGCATATGTATGCATTTGGTAGCAAGATTTTCACTATTGAGATGACTTTCCATTAGAATCTTTATACTACCTAATGTCCTTTAGCTTCACAGAATGCTTAAACACCCTAAAGATATGCTTGCTTACTAAAATACACAAATGATGAGCCTAAGGCTTCCTTTCCTTTAAAGCCCCTTTGGGGATTATAAATCATGCTGCTATAAAGACACATGCACGCATATATTTATTGCAGCACTATTCACAATAGCAAAGACTTGGAATCAACCCAAATGTCCAACAATGATAGACTGGATTAAGAAAATGTGGCACACATACACCATGGAATACTATGCAGCCATAAAAAATGATGAGTTCATGTCCTTTGTAGGGACATGGATGAAGCTGGAAACCAACATCCTCAGCAAACTATCTCAAGGACAAAAAACCAAACACCGCATGTTCTCACTCATGGGTGGGAATTGAACAATGAGAACACATGGACACAGGAAGGGGAACATCACACATCGGGGCCTGTTGTGGGGTGGGGGGAGGGGGGAGGGATAGCATTAGGAGATATACCTAATGTTAAATGACGAGTTAATGGGTGTAGCACACCAACACGGCACATGTATACATATGTAACTAACCTGCACGTTGTGCACATGTACCCTAAAACTTAAAGTATAATAATAAAAATAAAAATAAAAGAAAAGCCCCTTTGGATGCCACTGCTGAAGTTTGCCTGAGACTTCTCTTCATTATTGTACTCAAGTCTAATTTAGCATGAGTGTCTCATTTATTGTTTCAATAAGTTAGTATACACAATAGGACTATGATCCAATATTTTAGAACTGAGAACTCTTTCTCCTCCTTTGGATGCCCTTCTATCTCTGCACTGACCCATTAGCATTGATTTTAAAGATGAACTCTCAAATGACTAATTTACTGGTATTTCTTATGTGAAGTTTCCTGCTGTAAATCTACATACCCACTGAAAATCTGATGAAAAAGACAGGTCCTGGAGAGGTTAAGAAAACGGAGAGCATATTCAGTTAGAGATGCTGAATATGCTCTTCCTTTTAAAAACCAAATCTTTCTTTCTTCAAGAAAGACTCAATACATAAGACAGATTTGGACTTTAAAATGGACTTGAATGATGAGCAAAGAAAGCAAAAAGCTGAAAGGGTGGTTTAGGCAAAAGGAAATGACAAATCACAAAGCACTAAATATGTTTGAGGAATTACAAGTTTAACAAGATAGATTTCATAAAGTTTAAAGAGAAAATTCAGAGAGATAGGTTTGAAATGTGTTATGAAAGGGCTTAACAAAACAGTGTGCTTAATTTGATAGACAATGGAGGATTATAAAAAGGTTAATTTAGAAGTTTGCCTTATTTAAGCCAAGCTTTAACAAATGCTATACAAAATTATGTAGTTTTGTCTACATTCTTGGTAATACCTGCTGTATCACTGTGACCATTAATTTAGACATGGGGTTTTTCATATAGTCATCTTGAAATCTGTGTATTCTTTTTACTTCGTAATACCCCAAAACTAATTATGATAACAGGCAACAAATTTTCAGATACTATTATCATTCCTGTTTCCTCACCATGTTTAGTTAGTCCTGAAAGCATGCCTGACTATTTTATGTGAAGTGCTTTTCTTACTTTTGCTATTCAGCTTCCAGTTTGGAACTCCGGTATTATCTTTCTGCTTGGATGAATATCCCTGTGTAGCTGCTTTAAAAAAAGAGAGAGAGAGAGAGAAACCATACTGATACCTAATGGACACACTGCATTCTTGAATTTCATTATTAGAGATATAACCACCAAATTGACTTTAAATGTGAGATGCAGGTGTCCACAAATGTAACTTTCCAAGTTGTAATCAAAATTTTACATTTAACTTACTATTGCCTCTCTATAAAAAATTCATTTTTGTGGTTTTTATATATGCTTTCTTCTCACAATAATTTGGTTAAAATATATAATATTATATATATCCAACTATATGAACATATATTTGGATATAATATTTAGTATGTATATTTGGTAAAAAATATGAAGATATATTTTGTAAATATATATATGTATATATATATATATATGGAACTATACCTAATAAATACATTGTCCTGCCCATTTTACCAAAATAAACACAACTTTTTATATATATATGTGTATATGGAGAGAGAGAGACAGAGACAGAGACAGAGAGAGATCCTTGTGAAATAGTAGAAAATGCACCTGATTTGGAAGCTCAAAATCTGTGTTCAAATTCAGTTCTTGAAGTTGAATAATTGATCTCTTGAGCTTTTAGAGTGTCTGTATGTCTGCAAAAGAAAGATATCATGAGAATTATATATAAGACATGCCAAGTATATGCATATGTTAAATATAATATATTATATAATTACATATATAATTATATAATGGAAATTAAGATGTTTGGAATAATTCTTGTAATATTAGCAGGTAACTAAAGAATAATGATACTTCGACTTTTTTGTCTTTAGTATAATTGCAATCATTTGAGTCTGCCACTATATTTTACCCATTTTAATTCTGAAACATAATAAATATTTCACATTCATCAAGAATACCAGACATACTAGATAAAAAACTATGGTCAGCAAAAAAGACGTTTCTCATATTTAAATGGCCATGAATACTTAGAGGTGTGAGATCTGCCATAAATTCTAATTTCAGTTCTGTCACTTGGTTCATAATACATGCAATCTATATCAATACATAATATCTATATCAATCTATTTTCTACTTCAATATTTAAAAATCCAAAGTTAAAAGTTGGCCCTAAAATGAAAGTCATGTTTCATATAACCATAATATTACCTAATAGAAAAACATTACTAAGTTGGGGCATAGAAATAGTTGAATTCTATTTCACTCATTACAGTAATAAATTGTAAATGCAAACCACTTATTCTGTTCTTATCTGTAAAACAGAAAAGAGGACATCTACATATGCTCAAGATCTAAAATTCTGTGGTTTTATAATCTTCTAATTCTATTAATTTCCTAATAAATAATTTAAAATATAAACTAGTTTCAAAATACTTCTGTTTCAAATAATGCAGGAAGCATTTTCAGTTTTCTACGTTCATCAAAGATGAGGCTTACCTTTCTTGGGCTGGCATCATATTTCAGATATGGCATGTCATATTCAACAACTTAAAAATGGCTGGGTGTGGTGGTTCACACCTGTAATCCCAGCACTTTGGGAGGCCGAGGAGGGCAGATCATGAGGTCAGGAGTTCGAGACCAGCCCGATAAACATGGCAAAACCCCATCTCTACTAAAAATACAAAAATTAGCCAGGTGTGGTGGCGTGCGCCTGTAATCCCAGCTAGCAGGCTGAGGCAGGAGAATCGCTTGAACCCGAGAGGTGTAGGTTGCAGTGAGTTGAGCTCATGCCACTGCACTGCAGCCTGGGCAACAGAGTGAGATTCTGTCTCAAAAAACAAAAAACAGGCCGGGCGCAGTGGCTCACGCTTGTAATCCCAGCACTTTGGGAGGCCGAGGCGGGCGGATCACGAGGTCAGGAGATCGAGACCACGGTGAAACCCCGTCTCTACTAAAAATACAAAAAAAAATTAGCCGGGCATGGTGGCGGGCGCCTGTAGTCCCAGCTACTCAGAGAGGCTGAGGCAGGAGAATGGCGTGAACCCAGGAGGCGGAGCTTGCAGTGAGCCGAGATTGCGCCACTGCACTCCAGCCTGGGCGACAGGGCAGGACTCTGTCTCAAAAAAAAATAAAAATAAAAATAAAAATAAATTAAAACAACAACAACAACAACAAAACTTAAAGACTAGAGGGGTTAAAATATGGAAGGAAATGATATGTTTTAAAAAGACAAAAGAATAAACAAATGCATGTAATATCCACTTTATGAGTAGAAGAGAAGATTTGTCTATTTTCTAGTGAAGAATGGTCACTGTGAGCAAAGCTTCTTTCATTCCACATTGCCTTCCTCAAGATTTGTATCATTACAGGTTTGCAATGCACTGTAATATCACAGTCATTGTTATGAATAATTACAAAGTGAGATGTGTATTTTATGAGACTATTCCAGAGAATGAATCAGTAGGGGAAATTAAAAATAAAAGAGCCTAGATGTCTTCACAGCAGAAAGTCATAGTTACATATGCCCCTCTTCAGCTTTTACTATAAAATGTTTTTAGTGCTCAGAACCTCAGCTTTTTTTTTCTTAAGTTCCAGAGACAATCATTAAAATCATTTTGTTATCAATGTCTTTAATTTCTATGTCCCTCTCTCCATCCCTTCTCGCATGTTGGTCAAGATCCTACTGATTTCCTTTGAGCTTACATCCTGCCAACTGAGAGTTGTTAAATAAAATCACATAGATTGGTATTATATATTCAAAATAGTCAGTATTAATTGAGTAGTCAACAATGTCCATCAATCTTACTCTATTTTCATATGGTGCTAAAATATTTATATCAATGACTTTTCAATGCATTTTCCACACTAACCAAACCTCTCACTCCGTTCATCTTTTCATCACACTTTTTAGCTGATGACCTCAATTACTATTTTGTAAAATCTTGAAGCCATCAGATAAGAACTCAACTCATCTCATCACCAAACTGCAAACTTAACCTGAACAGTCACCAATACTCTCTTTATTCACTCTTGTTATAATGGATGTCAGAGTTGTGGTTTCCCTTCTTCTATAATCCTAGCACTCTCGTTGTATTTGGGACCCTATCTTACTCATTTTTTAGTCACATCCACTGACTATATCTTCCCTTTCTACACATCGTTGTCTGTGAGTATTCAAACATTCTCTGGCATCTCTCATATTAAAGAAAAATAAATCTCTCCTTGAATCCCATATTACTTTCCATAAGCTATAATATTTTCTTTTTCATTTCAAGTCAAATTTATTAGGAAGAATCTTTATATATATGCTACTTTATCTCCTAAGCCCATGTTGAATCTGAACTGATTCTCCATTTGGCTTCTACCTTTGCCATTGTATCAAAACTGTTCCTACCAAAGACACCAAAAATATGTTCTGCCCACCCCAACCTTTCTTGAATAATTGGATAATTCCTATTCAAGTCTCATATTTTGTTTCCTCAATGATACCTTAATAATTAATTAAATTATGATGTCACAGTAATCTGTATTTATTCTTCTTAGCATTTATCAACATAGACTACAATTCAATGCTTATTTTGTTGTTGCTCAAAGGCACATCATTCCATGCTGGTACAATTAAATAAAAATTCTGACCAAGAAGCATTACTGAGTACTGAGAGTAACACTATCAATACATAGCAAACTTATCAAAAGAAATCTGCTTATTGCAATTTTTCCCCTAAAGATTCATTCAACAATGTGATGGCTCTAATCTTTCTTTCACTTTTCTCAGCCTAAAACAATCTGAATTTTACCTCCAGCTAATCAACTATCCTCTTCATTTCTTACTCAATTATCTTGCTACCTCTTTATTATATATAGAAATCTAGTCTTTTTCAGCAGCATGAAAAAAATGTCTTCTAAGAAGGATAAAGACCTTGTATCCTTCTATAAATGGGAAAGGGTTATAAACTCTTCAGTAATGTTTAATTTTTAACCTTTACTACTTACTTAGTCCCTATCTTTCTTAGATCTCTTACCTATAATTGACGGAGTGAATGAGTGAATAAATGTTTGAAAAAGAAATTGGTAATGACATCATGATTCACTGAGAATATGCCAAGAAAGAAGAATGAAAATTGTTAGAATGAAATATTTGTGTTATTTTAAGGTTTTGAAACTCTGCCCTTTCTTTTAGAGGTCTAAGTCATTAGATCCCAGTATCTTTATTTAATTTTTATATGGTAGAGATCTAGGAAGAACATAATTGTGACATGTCATATAATTACTTCCTGATTTGATGTGCCATTTTAATTAATTTGGGGTTAAGTTCCCATACTATAGGATAAAATGGTGGGGTTCATGTTATCTCTTCAATTTTCCCATTACTCTGGGGAGGAGAAGGGAGAGTACTTAAGCTTTTCATATTAAAGTTTCTAAGCTGATAAAAATTCAAGGTTAGCACAGATTTTGTGTGGTTCAAGTAAAACACACACTATCTGAGGAATATTTAGGCGATCAAATATATTTTTAGAACTGTCTCAGAGATTTTTTTCTCTGACAAAATAATAGTTTCTAGGAAGCCATTGAAAGACTATTTTTTTTAAATTAGCTTCATGATTAGAATATTTTAAAAACCATCAGTACTTATTTTTTACTGAAACATTTCTCTATTCAAAACAAGCAGATGCACTCTGACTCAATATCAAACTCAAAATCATTGCTGTTTATATCCAAGATTATCAAGTAGCTAAACTTATATCTGCCTGCTGTTTGTCAACACTTCCTCCTCATCTGGCCAAGTGCACAGTGACTTTGTTTGACATCATTTGGCACACGAATTCTCCAAGTTTAATTCTTCAGGCCAGCACAGTTGCAAGTTTCTTTAGTCCTTCCCCTCCTCTGGATTATTCCAGAACACCTTTCCTTTTTAAAGGGGAACTGCTGCCCCATTATCTAGGGCTCAGCTCTCTATGCATAAATCTCCAGTAAGGTACACATGGATTTTTCTCTCCCCAAACTAACTTCTTGAGAATTTCATGCCCCAGGGAATAATGAAGAAAATGTGATTCACTTCCGTTTCCACTTAATGACATATATTAACTTTGTAATGAATTCATAGACTTAAGTAACAAATTATTCTAAACCAGGAGTTAGCAAACTTTTTCCATAAAGAGCCAAATAGTAAACATTGTTGGCATTGTGAGCCATATGATCCCTTTCACAACTATTCAACTCTACCACTGTAGCTCAAGAACAGCCATAAGCAATTCATAAAAGGATGAGTGTGACTGTGTAACAATAAACTCTATTTACAAAACTAATGGTGCACCAGGTTTGACCCATAGGCCATAGTTTTCTGACCCCTATTCAAAACTAACTATTAACATATAGGGAGCATACTGACATAAATGAAAAAACATGGTTACTGAAGTCAAGCCAACATGTATTCATATCCTGGCTTTGGCAATTTATATAATTTGGGATAAATGATAAGACCTATTTAAATCTTCTTTGTCATCTGTTAAAGGAAATTGTATCTCCCATCCCACACACGTTCTATGAATATTAGATGAGAAAAAATGTTTATAAAAAGTTTAAACAGAAATTTTTACAACAATGAACATGAAAATAACATTGCTATTTATGTGAATAATAACCATTATTTCAAATTCTATGAAACTTACCTCAGATTCAGTTTTATGCTTGACTGAGAATGGCTTGTCCTTATATACACTAGATACTTTAAAAACTGTGCTAGTAAGTGAAATGCAAGAAACCCATGACTTTAGTTAACTATTTGAGCAGTAATTGTCAATCTGTAACTTGGGCATGACAAAAAAGTTTCATTTAAAAATCTATTATACCTTTTATTCTTCAAATCTAGACTCACAGGTTATTATCATTTTAATCTTGAAACCCCATCTTAGTTAGTAATATAGTTGACATCCAATATAATTTTGCTAGATTTCAATAATATAATTAGTCATTGAGATAATCTTCATAGTGAATATATTTAAATTATTTACAAAATTAGTTTGGTTTACAATATTTATAACAGTTTTCAAACATGCATTTGGTTATTCTGACTACATACCAATGTCACAGTTTTATCATGTTAACATTTTCAAATTTCCTACTTTAAATTTTATAGGGAACCAAAAAAGAGCCCATAGAGCCAAGACAATCCTAAGCAAAAAGAACAAAGCTGGAGGCATCACACTACCTGACTTCAAACTATACTACAAGACTACAGTAACCAAAACAGCACGGTACTAGTAACAAAGCAGATATATAGATCACTGGAAGAGAACGGAGGCCCCAGAAATAACACCACACATCTACAGTCATCTGATCTTTGACAAATCTGACAAAAACAAGCAATGGGGAAAGGATTCTCTATTTAATAAATGGTGTAGAGAAAACTGTCTAGCCATATACCGAAAGCTGAAACTGGACCCCTTCCTGACACCTTATATGAAAATTAACTCAAGATGGATTAAAGATTTAAATGTAAAACTTAAAACCATAAAAACCCTAGAAGAAAACCTAGACAATACCATTCAGGACATTGGCATGGGCAAAGACTTCATGACTAAAACATCAAAAGCAATTGCAACAAAAGCCAAAATTGAGAAATGGGATCTAATTAAACTAAAGAGCTTCTGCACAGCAAAAAGAAACTATCATCAGAGGGAACAGGCAACCTACAGAATGGGAGAAAATTTTTGCAATCTATTTATCTGACAAAGGGCTAATATCCAGAATCGACAAGGAACTTAAACAAATTTACAAGAAAAAAACAAACACCATCAAAAAGTGGGCAAAGAATATGAACAGACACTTTTCAAAAGAACACATTTATGCAGCCAACAAACATATGAAAAAAAGTTCATCATCATTGATTTTTAGAGAAATGCAAATCAAAATCACAATGAGATACCATCTCATGCCAGATAGAATGGCAATCATTTAAAAGTCAGGAAATAACAGATGCTGGAGAGGACGTGGAGAAATAGGAATGCTTTTACACTGTTGGTGGGAGTGTAAATTAATTCAACCATTGTGGAACACAGTGTGGCAATTCCTCAAGGATCTACAACCAGAAATACCATTTGACCCAGCAATCCCATTGCTGGGTATATATCCAAAGGATTATAAATCATTTTACTATAAAGGCATATGCACACATATGTTTATTGCAGCACTATTCACAATAGCAAAGACTTGGAACCAACCCTAATGTCTATCAATGATAGACTGGATAAAGAAAATGGGGCACATATACACCATGGAATACTATGCAGCCATAAAAAAGAACGGGTTCATGTCCTTTGCAGGGACATGAATGAAGCTGGAAACCATAATTCTCAACGAAGTAACACAGGAACAGAAAACCAAACACTGCATGTTCTCACTCATAACTGGGAGTTGAACAATGAGAGCATATGGGCAGAGGGAGTGAAACATCACACACTGGGGTCAGTTGGGGAGTGGGGGGTTAGGGGAGGGATTGCATTAGGAGAAATATCTAATGCAGATGACAGGTTGATAGGTACAGCAAACCACCATGGCACTATGTAACAAACCTGCACATTCTACACATGTATCCCAGAATTTAACGTGTAATAAAAAAATTTAAAAATAAGAACAGTAATAGAAGCAATCATTAATAAAATCTATTTAGCCTGTATCTTAACACCTAAGCAAAATGAGAACATTAATAAAAGTTGCTTACATTATGTTTTACATAAACATATGTAACTTACATTTGCTGAATTTTTTTCAGATAAAGAATAACAACTCAAAGTAATTGTATGTATGCATAAAAGACAGACATCACAACAGGAAAATCTATACACATTCATGCATTGCTTAACACTAAGGATATATTCTGAGAAATGCATTGTTAGGCAATTTTGTTATTGTGAGAACATCATAGAGTGTACTCACACAAACCTAGATGGGAGAGGCTACTACTGTATGTATAGCCTGTTGCTCCTAGGCTACAAACCTATACAGCATGTTACTATACCAAAACTGTAGGTAATTATAATAAAAAGGTAAGTATTTATGTTTCTAAACATTGTAATAAAGAGGTAAGTATTCATGTTTCTAAACATAGAAAAGATACAGAAAAAATACAGTATAAAAGATTTTAAAATGATACAAATGTATAGAGGCTTTACTATGAATGGAGTTTGCAGGACTAGAAGTTGCTCTGGGTGAGTCTGTGAGTGAGCAAATGTGAAGGCCTAGGACATTACTGCACACTATTGTAGACTTTATAAACTTTGTACACTTAGGCTACACTAAATTAATTTTTTAAATAAAAATAAATTATATTCATAAAAATAAATTAACCTTAGCTTTCAGTAATTTTTTTACTTTACAAACTTCTTAACTTTCTTAGCTTTTCTACTGTTTTTCATAACACTTAGAAGACAAACACATTGTACGGCTGTACGAAAAATTTCTTTCTTTATATTTTTATTCTATAAGCTCTTTCCTATTTAAAAAAATATTTTTAATTTTTAAACCTTATTTTAAACTAAGACAAACACACACACTAGCCTTGGCCTGCACAGAGTCAGGATCATCAATATCACTGTCTTCCACCTCCACCTCTTGTTCCACTGGAAGGTCTTTAGGGGCAATAACACTCACGAAGTTGTCATCTCCTAGGATAATAATACTTTCTTCAGGATTACCTCCTGAAAGACCCACCTGAGACTGCTTTACAGTTAACTTTTTAAAAATGTACTTACTATACTGTACTTTTTGTCATTATTTTAGAGTGTTCTCCTTATAATAAGAGGACATATTTGTTTCCTGCCTATGATAGTAAAGATAATGTCTTCCTCCGGAACAAAGATAGGACAGATTTTCTAGCAGTACCTTACATGATTTTGAGTTTCCTAAGCCATGGATTCCACAGCTGTCCCACAGATCTATTGTGTGTCCACTTGTGTTGACTTTTGCATTGCGCCCTACGGGACTTGTCAGGAGAGGAAGCAAAGGAAGTGCAGTGAACACAAAGCTCTTTGCAGGTCACTGTGGCATAAGTAATAAAGTTCTTTGTCTTTAACACAGGAATGTCATGTCTTCTACTAGCATCTATGAAACTGTAAAAGGCTAATTCATTAGTTTGAAAGCAGGGTTAAATCTGAAAATCATTTTTTTGACATAGGCAGATTATAGTCTTTCTTTTATGCCTCGTAATTTTCTATTAAATCCCAAATTAAGTAATACATTGTTCAGTGCTATATTAAAGTATTTCCTTTAAATAATTTTTGTTTGTGAAGTTTTCCAGTTAAGTTTCTTAGAATGTGTTGTACTTGTACATCCATCAAGGTGATGCCCTTCAGAAGACTCTATAGAATACAGATTACAAACTCTTCTCTGGTTGATGGCAACTTTATGTCTAGCCTTGTGTGAGCTCTGGAAGTTGTTTAATTAAATTTTTTACTATTTAATTAATTAGTTACATTTAATTAATTAATTAAATTTTTTACTTGAGTTCAGTGGTTTCTGCTAAAGTATGTGAATATTAGTACTCAGGAAAAGACTAAAGAAGATTCCTCTACGTATCTCCAGAATCTCTCTGGGCAGCTACCATCTTTCTAGTTCCTTACCCATGAATTCTAGTTGCTTTCACTCAGGGATACCACCTGAGTGTTCTGTTTCTTCAACTCAGAGAGACCACCAGCCTATGTTTAGGCTCCCTTCCTCGCTCTGTGAGCCACAAACTTCTTCCAGGCAATACAAAATGCAGAGAATCATAAGGCTCATTTCTTTTTTTTCTTTTCTGTCAGGGATTATGATCCCTGTGCTTCCTGATGTCCAATGTTTAAAATCCATTGTTTTGTATATTTTGCTCAGTTTTTTAGTTGTATACAGTGGAAAAGTAAATTGAGTCTCCATTACACTATCCTCACCGACATTTTTAGAGTTTACAAAACAATTTTGTTACTATAGAAATAGCTTTAGAGATAGAAAATTGAATTACTTGCAAAAAATAAAGAATGGAAGACAGGATAAGGAAAAAAACACAATTCTATGTGAGTTTTTTTCTAATTTTTAATTGTCATTAAAATGGTAGGTGCTTTGTGGATGAATAGACTCAGTGATCACAATAGTGTAAATAATACAAGTAATCATAACAAAGTAATATTCTTCTGTTATTATTTAAATTTTCTAAGCTTATAATCTCTTAACAGTAATTTTTAGTAACTTTTATCAGCAAACATTTTTAAGACATTTTGCTATGTGTGATGTGGCATATAAAGATGTGTAGGTCTGAGTTTTCTGATTCAGGAACTTCAAATCTAGTCATGGAAACAAGATAATTTCTGTCTGCTATACATTAGCTGTATGAATCTATGCCAATTACTTAATTTATCCAAGCACAAATAAATAAAAAGTAGAAATAGATGATATTTAAATGTTTTCTTACATCAGAAAAGTTAGGCTCAATAAAAGAGTACTTTAAAGGTTTATCTGTGTGTTTACCTATATGTTACATAAGAGGGTGTCAGAAAAAAAATGACTCCATGACTCACCCTCAAGACGTTTAAAACTAACTGTAATGCAAAGGCTTTTATTTTGTAAAAGAGTGTTCCAATGACAAAACTGTTAAGTTGCTAAAATAGGCTCTATTAATAATGAATGAAATAATATTTATTGGTGTGAGTTGGAAATTTCATTATTATTGCTCCCCAAATAACCAGAAGACAGAACTAAAGGGATATCACTTTTTTATTATGCTTTAGTTGGTAGCTTAACTTGGCTGCAAAAAGAGGGAGCAGTTCATCTCCCTGAGCATATTCTCACTAAGTAACACACTTTGTAGCACTTTTAAATGCAATACCTTGAGACCAGTATTTTAAATGTAATACTTTGAGAAGAAACAATGTCAAATAGGCAAATTCCAGCCAAAACTGTTATGTTTATGCTTTAAGGCACCTACTTCTACACTATATAAACAAAGTAATAATAGGTAAAATATAAAAATATAAAACTGAAGTGCTACGATTGGACTCAAATATAAGACAAATTACTGTGATCCAGAAATACAACTTCCCTGCCTAATGGGACTGAATCAGCAAGTGTGCTGCACTATTGATCCAGAGACAGGCAACATCTCAAGTTTGGCTCTGGTGAGGTAATGGACATCAGTACTGCTCCAAAAGAAACATCAATTGGAAACAGGCACATGGCCTGATGTCAAGAGGCGGGAAGACTCATGACAGAACCAGCAGTCTTTAAGGAAGACGAATCCAAACTGTTTCCAATCTGCTGAATGTAACTGTGACAGATATAAAGATACAGGCAAAAAGGCAGAAGGACAAAACTAAACTGCATGATCAGAACAGCTAAGAACACACCTTGTTCCCAAGACCCAGACTAGGAGATCTGGCTCTAAAGAGTTGGAGTGAAAAAACCCATGAAACTCACTAATTCAAAAAAAGAAAATATGAAAAATTCAATGCTAAGAAAGGCAGCAATTAAACATTAACATCAAAATAGGTGTGCAGTCCAGAAGATATTTAACTTCATAGAACAATCTGTCAAAGACTTATATTGGATACTGTCTTAGTCTGTTCTGTGATCCTATAAAGAAATACCTGAGGGTGGGTAATTTATAAAGGAAAAAAGATTTATTTGGTCCACAATTTGGTGCCTGGAAAGTTCAAGATTGGGCATCTGCCTCTGGTGAGGGCCTCAGGCTGCTTCCACTCATGGAAGAGGGCATGTGTAGATATCACATGGTGAGAGAAGAAGCACTAGCAGAGCGGAGAGGTGCCAGGCTCTTTTTAACAACCACCTCTCAGAGAACTAACAGAGTGAGAACTCACCACCATAGAAGGGCATTAATCTATTCATGAGAGATCTGCCTCATGACCCGAACACCTCCCATTCAGCCCCGTCTTCAACATTGGAGTTCAAATTTCAACATGAGGTTTGGAGGAGACAAAATAAACCATATCCAAACTATAGCAAAGGTTTATAATAAAACCTTATAAACTGTAAAAGTCACAAGAAACAGGAAATTATGAAATATGACAGGAAGAAATGAAACAAAAAACATTGTTTCTAGGAAGAATTGTTCGAGTTGAAAAATATAGTCACTGAAATAGCCCAATTTAAATGTAAAATATGGACAGGATAATAAAGAATCTGTGTAGTAAAAATAGAGCTGAATAAATCACTTAAAACACAGCATAGAGAGACATAGATATAAATGTCACAAAGTAATTAAGAAAGAAGTGGATCAGATAAACGTTACCAAAAATAATGAAGAAATTATGAATGGTTGAGAAATTTGCACAAATGTGTATATGATGAGATCAAAAATAAACTTCCTGTATCAATCAGAATAAATAAATACAAGTTTACAGCTAGTCACATTCTAGCTAAACTGCAGCTGGAACAAATGTTATAAACTACCAGAGAGAAAAGACAGATTATCCTAAAAAATTAAAGAATAAGTATGAAAGAAAGCTTTTCACCTGCTATTAGCACCCATAAATCTATAAAGTAATATCTCCATATTTCTTCATAAAGGAAAAACCAGTCAGTGTGACATTTTATACACAAATAACATCATTTTAAAGCAAGAGCAAAATAATGATGCAAACTTTCATAAAAGAATGTTTAAACATTTGATTCTGCTATAAGACAAGAGACCTCAGAAAATGTACTGAAGTTTTCATATCCAATAACTACAAAAACCTCCTTAAGGTATTTGCTTAATGTCACCTACTCAAATGAGACATAACCTGCCAAACACCAAATTAAGACTAGATATTTTTTTCTGAAGATGAGGAGGAAAGATACTGGAAAAGGTTTATATGATACTTCAACTGTGTCTATAATGTTCTATTTCTTTAAAGCAAAAGAAAAAAACAAGAAAACAAAAAACCCTTAAAAATCAAAATCAGAGGTCAATAATGAAAACATTAGACTCTGATAGAACTGAATGGTAAAAACATGGTGGTTGGTTTTATTATTCTGTTTACTTTATTATATACTTTTAAAAATATCTTAACCGAACAAAAAATGACAGTAGAAAAAGAAGTATAAAAGCAAAAGTTGTTGTTATTCACACATTATTGAAATATTAGTGGTCGATAGATGATATTTGTAGAGAAGGTGGTAAATGTTTTTATGCTCTAATTCCCCCATCAAACATTAGCACACATCTCACCCAACCCTCCACCAATGCCAACCCTAGCTCACACTCCATAATGTTAGAATGTGTTTATGACAGAAACTTAGTTGATAAAGCAGTGGCAGGAGTTGAGAGGATTGACTCCAATTTTGAAAGTTCTACTGTAGGTAAAATGCTGTCAAACAGCATTGCATGCTACAGAGAAATATTTTATGAGAGGAAGAGTCAATAGATTTAGCAACCACCACGCTGATCCACAACATAGTCAAAAATAAACAAAGACAGAGGAATATATAAAAAGTAGTTGGTAGAAGTTAAACACTAGATATTATCAAGACTTGAAGAATTATAATTTTCATATTCCCCTAAATCTTATTGTACTCTGACCTAATGTCCATTCACCAACTTTTATGTGAACTATCTCGATTAGTAGTCAAACTGAAACCTAAATTTAAACCGAAAATCTTTGCTTCCGTCACATTCCTTGTGAAACGTAAAAAGTTTGAAACTAGTCCCAGTATTGTGAAGAACTCTATAAAGACTCAAAAAATCATGTGTTTTACTGTGTGATTCCCACATGCAATAGTGAGGGGGTGATGACTCAGAAAACCAAGTCCTTTGATGGAGTATGGACTTATGCTTAGACAAGAGCAATTCAGGTCAGGATTAAAATCATGTGGTAATGAGAACTTCAGTGTTCACTTCTCCCATTCTCATTACATACTGTTACCCTCCTTTCTAAAGCATTTTCTTTACAACTTTCTTTTCCCCTGGAAACAATTTCTTTGTTGGAGCCAAATGTCTAATTTCTTTAAACGTTTAACACATTACCCCATTTTAAAGTACCTTGAGAGAGTGAGATGTTAAAGCCTAGAAATTGAGAGCAAAAGTAGAAAATCCAAATTAAACAATCTGTTTAAGCCCAGTAGGTTTATATATCTTTCTTTCAAATCTTTCTGGACTATTTTCTTTGAATACAAAGCTCTTCAAACATCCACAAATCTTACCTTCCACTATCTCAATATCTGGTAGAAATAACTCTCACAAAAAAATTTGTGCATTAAAAAACTCATAACAAATTGCTGTGATAAGTATATTAAGTATCGATTTAGTATATTATGGTTTTGTATCTATTTTAATTACCTTTGTTGTTATCTCTATGAATTACATGCAATTTAAGATTAGAAAGTAAATATTTGCACTTTGGCATATTATTCTACTTCAGGAAAAAACTCTAGTATTTATTTATTTGGTTGAATAAAGATGCACACCCCAAGCATTGCCTAATATTTTCAGAGGTCATGAAAAAATAACATCAATGATAAACAACAACAACAACAAAACAGTGTTAGTGACTTTTACATAAGATTTAGTTTCAACCTAAATACCTGCTCCTCTAATTCATCTTGTTGTCTCAATTCTTTCATGCAAGTAGTTTTCATCTGAGTCTCTGCAGCAAATCCAGAATTTGAAAATAATCAGATAGAACAGTGTGCAATTTAAGGTCCCAACGACAAGTACAGAAATGTTTTATGCTTGAGGGAATTGTGCATAGACCATCTGCTGCCTTGGTGATTCCCATGATGCCTGTCAAAGTATGCATGCATGCATGAAGAAGCAGAGAATAAAAAGGGAGATATTCTCACAGCAATTGGATCTGGAATCTAGGAAACCACAGCATCCACCCTGGACATCATTCAAACTAATAATTAAGCCCATGTGGTGTATTTTAGATCCACCTACTGAATCCAGATTCTAAGAGAAGAATGCCATTGAGAGTTTTTAATATTCTAACGTCACTGTGCATTTCATGCAGCTTGAGTTAAGAGAAAAATTGAATAGACCCTCATGCCGTATTGGTACTGCATTGTGAGACACAATGGAAATAACATGGAAAACCTAACTTTTACTAAAAGAGAAGGCTGTTTTACTAAGAGTCTGCAACATGATGGTCCCTGCTATCTTTGAACTTACTCCCAAAGCAGCACAAAATTTCTCTTTGCCTATTTATTGAACAGTAAAAGTACTTATGCTTAATAATACCTGCAAACATTCAGAGTTTGACATGTGAGTAAAAGGCAAAACAAAACAGGATATGTGACAGATTCATAGAATAGACACACAGAATTGGAAATTCCCTACCCCTAACAACAAAAAATAGTAAAAATTAGGAATTACCAATTACATCTGTCCCCAAAGGTATTTAGTAAGAGATTCTGGACTTGAACTACCTATGCAGGCCTTATTGTAAGTTATTTCTGGAACTAGGTACAAAGGAAGAAAATAAAGTATTTACAAGTTTATCTACATGAGTTATTTGTCCCTAAAGAATGCCTTTTAAATGTAAGAGTAATACTTTTATTCCAGAGGGCAATCATTCTATTTTTTAAACAGATTGTACTTCATATGTCCGGAAATTGTAGTCTTGGAAGCTACTCACTAGAACTTATAACTGGAAATGATTCCTATGTGGAAAATGGAAGCATGACAGAATGTGATGGGCTGCTGTTAGAGTTAGTACAACCCTCATAAGAGCATGCCATTCTTATTAGTTGCATATTTGGTAGATATACATTAATTTATCTTTAAATAATAACCCAGGGTATTGATTCTTATAGTATTCATCCTTGAATTTAGCTATGAATTGAATGCAACACAATATTTTCAATACCTTATTGGAGAACCTGATATTTATGAGAAAGAGTGTGATTTAAGACACTTTGGTAGTAGTGCTGGAAAAACTAATACTATATAAATAGATAGAATAGACCGGGCGTGGTGGCTCATGCCTGTAATCCCAGCACATTGGGAGGCCAAGGTGGGTGGATCGCCTGAGGCCAGGAGTTCTAGATCAGCCTGGCCAACATGGTGAAAGCCCGTCTCTACTAAAAATACGAAAATTAGCCAGGCATGGTGGCGGGCGCCTGTAATCCCAGCTACTCTGGAAGCTGAGGCAGGAGAATCGCTTAAGCTCCAGAGGCAGAGGTTGCAATGAGCCGAGATCACACCACTGCACTGCCCTTCAGCCTGAGCAACAGAGTGAGACTCCGTCTCAATCAATCAATCAATATAATACATTCAAATATTGTAACTACTGTAAATACTTATATTTCATGTCAAGGTACTGAACATCTTTACATAAATGCAATAAATACTTAGTGAATACTGATTTTGTAACACAATTTGGGTGGTAAACTTAGGAAAGCATATGACTGGGAGATTATGGTAGATTCGATGATAGATTTGATAACATTGTTATCTCTTCCGGGGCACATAGAAAGATTATATTTCCTAAATTCTTTTCCAGGAAGGTCGAGCCAGGGACTGAGTTCCAGCCATTGGGATTATGGGAGAAGTGAAGAGTGCCACTTCCATACCTGGCAACTAAAAACATTCTCTGCAGTCTCATGACTTCCTCTTATTCTACTACAGTGACCTTGGAGTCCATGTGCTCCAGATGGCCTGGCTGCAAGATAGAGAAGGGCTAGCCAAAATTCATTTGATTTTACAGGAGTGAGGATAAAAAATCTTTGTTTTATGAAAGCATTAGGGCTTGGTCTTCTTTTTCTTTCTGCAGCATAGACAAGCCTATTCTGAATAATTCAAAGAACTTTTCAAAAGGCAGTAGAATCTTTTTAATATTGTCTCAAGCCCCTACTACAACTGTGATACTTTGGCTTCAATTATGAGTAATTCATGAATTTACAGGCTTTTTCATGTCTAATGGTTCTCCATTTATCTCCTTAGGAATAAGACAGTTGTATAAAAAAGCTTATTTTTGCCTTTAGGGTTTACCTAACCCCTTTCAAAAAAATGGCCACATGATGAAAAAGTAATGCTTATTAGTTGTCAAAAAATGCTGTGAGATGGGCTTTTTGAGGAAATTACCTAAGGAATTTTTCAGTTCTTCAAATAGAAACACACAAAAGAATCACAGCTTAAGAATGGATGTGCACCTCACTGCCCGCCTAAATCATTTTTGTTTATACTTGTAAATATTATTTGTTCATTTTTATCACAAGCTTAGTCCTATTCAAGAACTATGGAATTATTTCAGGTTAGTTATTTTTTATTTCTACCACAGTAGAGTCATAGGACCTTCATCCTATGGAATCCATACTACATATGGAACAGTGGCATTGCCATGTAAATAATTTTCAAAGGCATTTCTAAAAGTATGACTATGAAACCATTAATATATAATTATTAGAAGTCTTCAAGATTTAAAATACATATAACGTAATGTATCTAATATTATATGCAGGTATTAGATAATACTTGAGAATATGAATTGAATCATTGTATAGTTTCATAATCATACATTGAAAATATAAATTTTAATATATTAATATTACTTATATTAATTTTCAGCTAAAATAAAATTAGAAGTCACCTAATATTTAAATACCTACTAAAGTACCCAGGGACAGCTTAACATAAGCTTCTCTGCTGATTAAAGGATTATGGTAGCTAAGGGAGCTGATGTGTTATACATGCTGGGTAGTTTTGTTTCAAATAATAATGGATTTTGTTTCTTTTAGTTCTTCTAGTTGACTCCCAGGAATACTTAGGATAGGGTACAGTCAGAATTATTAGTCTTTGACCTTGCTTTTCATCCGCTTCATATTGTCTGACTGAACTCTGGGAAAGGCTCTGGGAGAGAGTAAAAAATTATGTTAGTGGACTAGTACACCTGCATTCAACCATATCTTTCATAATTTGCTGTGCAAGCTTAGAAAAAACTCACCTATTCTATCTTTGCAGTTACCATGGGGATAAAAAGATTTGTTTCAAATCTAAATTTTTCTAACTATAGATTATTAGCTATTGTTAGCTCAATGTATGTTAGGAGCATAAAGGAAAGGGTTTTAATCTCTGGCATGAAAAAATTAAAGTTACATTTACTGGGAAATAGTATCTATGAATTGAGAAGTAGATTATGAAGGACATTTTGAAAATCTTTTCCTTGAATTATTTTTAAAAGAGCAGAAACTCCTGTTCTAGAATTGTTTACATATGATCTTGCTAAAGTTCGGGGACTATTAAAGGTACTTTTCCAATCTGATTTCATAACTCTAGCAAATAATTTGATTTCTTTCTTGAACTTTGGAGCACTATATTTTAAAGTCAATTTTGTCCCCAGCAGTACTAAACTAGGGGTTTTGGTTTGAGCCTACTTTTTCATACACATATTATTTTACTTATCAATTTATTTATACATTTTTTTACTAATTCTGTGCTGAATATATAGTATGTTCCATTCACTTATGAGGATACTCTCACCCTAGCTCTTGGGAAATCCAGGTGTCCTGACCACAGGTGTCCTGACCATTTCCTTGTCTTAGAACATGTACTTTAGAAAACTTGTAAATACCTCTCTGCTCCCTTGAAATGTAAATCTTTTTAAAGGCTTCTTGCCAGTTTTGCAACCCAAGAATATCTTTCTCAAGTACCTGGAAGCCATCCCTTTGAAATGTAATCATCAAGAATATAGAAAATAGGAGCCTAACTTAGGTGGATGACTCGCTCCAAGTTTTAAAACTCTTGCCTGTCACAAAGATATGAGAAAGTTTACTCTTCCTTTGCGTAAAGTCAATTAGCAAACACTAAAAACTCTTCTGCCTTTTGTATCAATGGAATTGAGTTCATACTACCTTCTGGGCACTCTCCTCTATTGCAGTATCTTTAATAAAACTTTCCTTGCCTGTTTGAAATTGTTCAGTGAAGTTTTTGCTTTCATAGCGTAGACTAGATAGTCTCAAATAGCCTTTTTCCAACTTTGGAACTTTATGTTTCTAGAAAAAGGGACTTTTGCTTTGAGTTGAATGCAAAGAAAGTAATACCTATTTTATGGGATATAAAAAAAATCTAATGTGGCTTCAAATTTAGCAGAATTATAGGTTATTTGTCTTTATGCATTTACTAGTACTCATTCAGCAGACTAATCTCCTCCATTGACCTAACAGTTTTCTAAAACTACTCTAGCATTCTATAACACTTCAACATCCTTTCAAGATGAAAGTCAAAGTTTTGCTACCAGCATTGGCACCACTTTCTTTCTTCTATCTTACTATTTCAGAATCATTAGAATGATCAGATATAAGCAATTTAAATTCATATAAATATGTAGCTCACATCTTAAGAATGTAGTGAGGTTGTAGTCAATAAGCTACTTCTATATTCCTGAAAGCACAATTCTTCTTTATTTAAGGAAAAATATAATTGACTGCCATATCATTGACTGTGTTTCTTTCCTTCAAGATTTACTGCTATGACTTTAACTGATGCTTTGTCTCAAATTTTAGCACTGCTATCATTATAGATTGTAAATATTTACTGAATATGAATGAATGAATTAAAGAATAAGTGAATGAGAAATTTTGTAATTGTTTTCTCTCATGGCATATCTTTCTGTAGTGATATATAAATATCTGATATTCTTAGTAAGTATGTACCTTGCATATTTTTAAATGGCTACAGACATGGAAGATTTTTATAAATACAACTATGATCTAAACTTTTGATGATGTACCATTCTTAAGTGTTATGGTTTCCATATAAATAATCTTTTACATTTTTCATTACATGAAAATATTCAAATCTAGAACAATATTAAACCTATAATCTTCACATATGAACAAAAAGAAATTCTGCATGAAAACATCAAATAGTGAAGTTTCCTCATTATTAAGCACCTTACATTTTCAATATTATTTAACAATGTCTCACTTAATAAGGAGAAAAAGAAATCACTTTTGTGATTCATAACAAGGAACCCTGCAGTTTCATCTAGTGATTATTCAGAGATATGAAATTGCACTACATAACTGTGTCAGTGTAATATATGATTCACAATGTAGGACGCAATACGGAAAGATTTCAGGAAACTTAATTGACTAGAACTGCAGGTGACTTAGCATGATGTTTTCTTAAAGTCCACCAAAAGCATTGTTTTCAGCTGCCTCAACATTCACAATGCAATAATATAACTGACATAAAGAATGTGTTGGATGCCAAATGGTCTGAGGCTGCTTGCATATCACCTAGACAAAAATAAAGATCTTCCTAATTCTGCCTTGTTCCCCTAGGCTGTATGGCACAGTTACCATGGCTCCCAGGGCAAGAATGATAGGAGGGAAAGAGTGGTAGGAAATTGAAGCCACTGTTAGTGTTCTCAGAGTTTGTCTATTCTCTCTCTCTAGCAGCAGAGAAAAAAGGGAAGCAGGCATTCTGTACAGCAGGAAAGGAATCCTTATGTACCTAAAAGAGCTCCAAAACAGGCTGGGCGTGGTGGCTCATGCCTGCAATCCCAGCACTTTGGGAGGCCAAGGCAGGTGGATCACGAGGTCAGCAGTTCAAGACCAGCCTGGCCAAGATGGTGAAACCCCATCTCTACTAAAAATACAAAAAAATTAGCCGGGTGCGGTGGCAGGAGGCTACCACTTCCTACTTGGGAGGCTGAGGCAGGAGAATCACTTGAACTCGGAGGTCGGAGGTTGCAGTGAGCTGAGATTGCGCCACTGCACCCCAGCCTAGGCAACAGAGTAAGACTCCATCTCAAAAAAAAAAAAAAAATTGCCTAAACAACTTACTAAGAAATTTAAAATATGAAAACTACATCAAAATGGCAACTGAATGTTTATGTTTGCTTGTTTCTTTATCCTAAATAACAATTTAAAAGCAAAACATGGAGTAAAGATATAATTCTGGCCATGATCCTAATTGGGAATTCAAGAAAATAAATCTATGAGTTGAATAGTGGAAAATTTATAGTAAATTACTTGTACCTTGATCTAAAGGCTTTTGGTTTTTTGATTATTTTGCTACTATAGTGGCAAATGTTGCAAAATTGAAGCCTTTAAATCCATGGTCTCACAAACTGAGGTATTTTTCTGTTACTGCGAATTATCAGGGAAAAAAATTTTCCTCAGTCATTAGGAATTCTAAAGCAATCTTCAGATTATCTGCTGCTACAGCACATTTAGAAAGTTTCTGTTGCAATTAAGTATAAACTGCTCCATAAACTTTACATGCATGATTATCATATCTCTTTTATTACATCAGATTGAGTTGAAAGCAGCTTGATTCTTCATGTGTCAGATAAACAAAGATTTAAGTACTGTGTTTAAATATTTCAACTCTCTACAAAGTACCTTAATGTCTGGAGTAGCTCACACTATTCAACATTGAGCAGCTTGGGCAGGATTTCCCTCAGATTTCAACCTTGCTGCCTGCTTTCCCCACTGAGGAATATAGCCAATAGGGTTGTAATATTACATCCATATTCCACCACCCTAGGCTTCTGTATAGAGACCAATCCCTAATGTACCTTGCTAAGGACTCTATATTATAATCTCAGAACATTCCAAATACAAAAGGAGGATACTGAAAAGGAAACATCAGAATATCATACTCTAAAATACTACACTTAATTTACACTAAATGAAGTGGTAGAATAATCTCCATTTCTGACCCTAAGCTTGTCCCATGATTGTAAACTCAACTCGACCAAACATTAAGGATATCTTGGTGATGTTAACCAAGGAGATAAGAGATGAAATGGGTAATGTGACTGGGGAGGATCCAAAACAAAAAAAAAAAAGCTGTTTCACTCTTATCTACTAAGCTTTTGAGTATTACTTTCAATATGGTGTTCTACATTTAAAAAAACAGTTGCAAAACCATTCTAGCATATGAATGTCTTCAAAAAGCTTGTGAAAATGCATATTTTGACAAAATACATGAATTTTAAATTATGTTTGCACCAAAATAAACTCATACTAACTTGTTATGACATATATGAACAGGACCTAGTTTGAGGCACTAAGAAAGATAAGACATCAGCTTGAAAAGACCCCTTGAAGTCAGAGCAACATGAATTCTGCTAAAGTCGAAGCAAAAACAAACATCAAATTTATGGTGAAGCTTGGGAGGAAGAACAATGAAATCACTGATGCTTTACAAAAAGTTTATGGAGACAATGCACTCTCCAAAATCAGCAGTTTACAAACGGATTACTTATTTCAAGCAGGGACCAGATGATGTTGAAGATGAAGCCCACAATAGCATAGCATCTACATCAATTTGTTAGAAAAAAATTAATTTTGTCTGTGCCCTAATGGAAGAGGACCTATGATTAACAGCAGAAACTGCGAACATCATCAACATCTCAATCGGTTCAGGTAGCACAATTATGACTGAAAAATTAAAGTTGAGCAAACTTTCTACCTGATGAGTGCCAAAAACCATTGCACCCAGATCAGCTGCAGTTAAGAGCAGAGCTTTCAGTGCAAGTTTTAAACAAGTGGAATAAAGATCCGGAGGCGTTTGAAGAACCACCAAGAGGAGATAAAACACGGTTTTACTGGTATGTTCCTTAAGACAAAGCACAATCAAAGCAATGGCTACGAAGAGGTGGAAGTGTTCCAGTCAAAGCAAAAGTACCAGTCAAAAGCAAAGGTCCTGGCAGAGGGTTTTGGGATGCTCGAAGCTGTGCTTGTTGACTTTGTGGAGGGCCAAAGAACAATAACATCTGCTTATTATGAAAGTGTTTTGAGAAAGCCAACACTTTGGCAGAAAAACACGCAGGAAAGCTTCAACAAAGAGTTCTTCTTCACCACCACAATGCTCCTGTTCCTTCCTCTCACCAAACAAAGACAATTTCTGTAAGCGCTTATGTTGAAAAATAAAGCTAATTTTTTTATTTTCGTCTTGTAATTCCATTCTTCCGTGAACTTTTTGAAGTCCCCTCACATAAAGAAAAAAATGTTAAATGAATTATATTGACATAATACTTAATGGTAATACATTGCACATTCGCTATCCAAATGTCATTACAATATCTACTTTATAGCTATCCAGAAAAATTATGTTGTTCTAGTAATTTTTTAAATGTAGCTCACATTAACAAAGAGAATTCTATAAGTAGAAGATATAATTTATATTCTGATAAGGTTTTTATCTAAGTTTTAAATAAATTGATGATACGCTGCTGTAATTTTTAAATACATTTTAATTATCAATGTTATTTTTGGTTGAAAATTATAATTATATAAATTTATGGGTTCTATGTGATATTTTGGTATATGTATACAATGTGGAATCAAGATAATTAACATACTTATCATCTCCTATCTTTTTTTATGGTGAGGCATTTGAAATTTACTTTATGTTGAAATATGCAATACAGAATTATTGACTGCAGTTGCCCTGTTGTGCAATAGATGTCAAACCTATTCCTCCTGTCTACATGAAACTTTGTACCTTTTTTTTTCTGAAATTATATTTTAGATTCCAGGGGTCATTTGTGCCTTTTGATCAATAACTCTCTATTCCCTTTGTCCCCACCTCCCACCCCCAGCCTACCACTATTGTACTCTGCTTCTGTGAGTTAAACTTTATTAGAGTCTACATATGAGATCATGTCATATTTGTCTTTCAATGCCTGGCCTATTTCATTTGGCATAATGTCCTCTAGATTCATCTATGCTGTTGAAAAATGATGAGATTTCCCCATTTCATAAGGCTGAATAGTATTCCATTGTGTATATCTACCACATTTTATTTATCCATTCCTCCACTGATGGACATTTAGATTGGTTCCATATCCTGACTATTGCAATTATGGAAGTATAGATATCTCTTAGACATAGCAATTTCAATTCCTTTTCACATATACCCAGAAGTGGAATTACTGGATCCTGTGTTCTATTTTTAATTTTTTGAAGAACCTCTATGCCATTTTCCATAATGGCTGTATACATCTACATTCCCTCAAACAATATATAAAAGTTCCCTTTTCTGTGCATCCTCTCCAACACTTATCTTTTGTTGTTTTGATAAAAGCCATTCTAACAGGTATAAGGTGATATCTCATTGTAGTTTTGATTTTCATTTCCCTAATAATTACTGATGCTCAGTATTTTCTTATGTACCTATTGGTCATTTGTATGTCTTCTTTGAGAAGTGTCTAGTCAGGTCCTTTGCTCATTTTTAAATCAGGTTGTTTTCTTGCTATTTAATTGTTGGCATTTTTTATTACTCACCTAACCCCTTATCAGATGTATGCTTTGCAAATATTTTCTCCCACTCCATGGTTGGTCTCTTCACTTTGTTAAGTGCTTTCTTCACTGCACAGAAGTTTTGTAGTTTATCATCCAATTTGTCTATTTTTGATTTTGTTGGCTATGTTTTTACGGTCATATCCAAAAAAATCATTGCCCAGACCAGTGGAGTCAGAGTATTTACCCTAAATTCTAGTTGTTTTACAGTTTCACATCTTACATTCAAAATTTTAATTCATTTTGAGTTGATATTTGTATACGGTGTAAGATAAGAGTCTAATTTTTCTGCATGTAAATATCCAATTTCCCAATAACATTTATTAAAGAAATCGTCCTTTTCTCATTGTGTGTTCTTGGTAACTTTGTCAAAAATCAATTGACCATTAATGTATGGGTTTACCTCTGGGTCTTGTATTCTGTTTCATTGGTTAATATATCTAGTTTTATGCCGGTAACATGAAGAAGTTTTATTTACAGTTGCTTTATAATATGTTTTGAAATAAGGGAGTGTGATGCCTCCAGCTTTGTTCTTTTTGCCTAAGACTATTTTGACTATTGGGGTCTTTTATGGTTCCATATGAATTTAAGGATCATTTTTCCTATTTCTGTGAAAAATGACATTGGAATTTTGATAGAGCTTGTACTGAGTTTGTGAATCACTTTGGTTTTACAATATGAATTCTTCCAATTCATGATTACAAAATAACGTTCCATTTATTTGTATTTTACTCAATTTTTTCAATGTTTCGTAGTTTTAATATACAAGTCTTTTACCTCCTTGTTAAGTTTATACCTGAGTATTTACTGCTATCATGAGATTTCTGAATTTTCTTTTCAGATAGTTTGTTATTAGCATATAAAAACACTAACTTCTGTATGTTAACTTTGTATCCTGTAACTTTACTGAACTTGTTTATTAGTTCTAACAGTTTTTAGATGGAGTCTATAGGGTTGTCATATAAGATCATGTCATCAGAAAACAGATACAATTTCACTTCTTCCTTTCTTATTAAAATGCCTTTTAATTCTCTTTCTTGCCTAATTGTTCTGGCTAGAATTTCCAGTACTATGCTGAAGATAAGTGGTAAGAGTGAATAGACTTATTTTGTCTCTGATTGTAGTGGAAACATTTTCAACTTTCACCACTGAGAATAAGTTAGCTACAGATTTTTCATATATGGCCTGTATCGTGTTGAGATATAGTCCCTGTATACCTAATCTGCTGCTAATATATTTTTTAATCACAAAAGGGTGTTGAATTTTGTCAAATTCTTTTTCTATACCGACTGAGATTCTCATACAATATGTATTCATCTTTTTTTAATGTGGTGTATCACATTCATTGATTTGCATATATGGAGTCATCCTTGTATCTCAGGGGTAAATAGTTGATCATGATGAATAATCAATGTGTTCTTGAATTTTATTTGCTAATATTTGTTGAGAATTTTTGCACCTATATTAATTAAGGATATTGGCCTATAATTTTCTTTTCTCATGGTGTCCCTGTCTGGTTTTGACATTAGAGTAATGCAGTCTCCTTAAATAAGTTTGTTAGTATTCTCTCCACTTCGATTTTTCCTTTTTTTTTTTTTTTTTTTGAGACGGAGTCTTGCTCTGTCGCCCAGGCTGGAGTGCAGTGGCGCCATCTCGGCTCACTGCAAGCTCCGCCTCCCAGGTTCACGCCATTCTCCTGCCTCAGCCTCCCAATTAGCTGGGACTACAGGCACCCGCCACCACGTCCGGCTAATTTTTTTGTATTTTTAGTAGAGATGGGGTTTCACGTGTTAGTCAGGATGGTCTTGATCTCCTGACCTTGTGATCCGCCCGCCTCGGCCTCCCAATCCACTTCAATTTTTTAGAAGAGTTTGGGAAGAATTAATATTAGTTCTTTAAATGTTTGGTAGAATTCATCACTGACGCCACCCACTCCTGGGTGCTTTTTGATGGGAGACTTTTTATTACTGATTCATTCTCCTTACTAATTACTGGTCATTCAGATTTTCTGTTTCTTTATTATTCAGTCTTGGTAGGTGTATGTGACTAGAAATTTAGCCATTTCTTCTAAATTATCAAATATTTTGGTGTATAATTGTTCATAGTGGCTTCTTATAATCTTTTGTATTCCTGTGGTATCATTGTAATTTCTCTTGATTCATTTCTAATCTTACTTGAGTATTTTATTTTTTTCCTCATTAGTGCAGTGAAGGATTCATCAGTTTTGTTGATCTTTTCAAAGATCTGACTCTTGGTTTTGTTGAATATTTTTCTCACTTCATTAGGGTCTGTTTCATTTATATCTGCTCTGATCTTTGCTATTTTCTTTCTTTTGATAACTTGGGGCCTAGCTTGTTCTTCTTTTTCTAGTTCCTTAAGGTGTACCATTAAATTGCCTATTTGTATTATAGCATATTTTTGGTTATAGGCATTTGTCACTATAAATTTTCCTCTTAGGGCTGCTTTTGCTACATCTAATAAGTTCTGATATGTTGCATTTTCCTTTTTGTTTGTCTCAAGGTATTTTTTCATTAATTCTGTGACCTATTAGTTATTTAGGAGCATGTTAATATCCACATATCTGTTTATTTTTCTCAATATCTCTTGGTATTGATTTCTAGTGTCATGCTGAAATTATCTCAAAACTCGGCTTCACATTATTTTAGGTCTTTTAAATTTGTTAAAATTTGTTTTGTGGCCTAACATGATCTATCCTAGAGAAAGATCCCTCTGCACTTGAAAAGGAAGTGTATTCTACTGCTATTGGATGGAAGGATCTATATATCTGTTAGGTCCATTTGGTCTAAAGTGTAACTTAACTCCAGTGTTTCGTTATTAATTTTCGGTCAAGATGATCTGTCCGTTGTTGACAGTGGTACATTGAGGTTCCCTACTATTACAGTATTACAGTCTATCTCTTTCTTGAGATCATTGAATAATTGCTTTGTGTATTTAAGTGCTCTGATAATGGGTGCATATATATTTACAATTATTTTGTTTTCTTGGTGAATTAATCCCTTTATCATTATGTAATGGCTTTTTTTCCTCTACTTGGCTTAATGTCTATTTTGTCCAACATATATAGCTTCAACTGCCCTTTTCAGGTTATTTTGCAGAATATCTTTTTCCATCATTCACTTTCAGTCTATGTATGATGTCCTTACCAGTAAAGTGAATCTCTTGTACACAGAACATGGTTAGATTTTGTGGTATTTTTTTATTCAGCCACTTTACATCTTTTTATTCTAGAATTTAATCCATTTACCCTCAAAGTAATTACTGATAGGTGAGAAAATGCAACTTCCATTTTGTAACTATTTTTCTGATTGTTTTGTAGGTCCTTTGTTTCTTGCTCTGTTGCTATCTTCTTATGCGGCTTGATGATTTTCTGTGGTGGTATGCTTTGAATCCTTTTTATATTTTGTACAACTACTATACATTTTTGCTTTGTGGTTACAATGAGGCTTACATAAAATATCCTTGTAACAGAAATCTTTAAGCTGATAAGAGCTTGCCTTTAATTGTATGACTTTCACTTTCAAGCCTTTTTAAGATTTTGATGTGAAAATTTACATTTGTTTTTGTAATTTGTAATTCTATAACAATTTATTGTAGCTACAGTTGTTTTTGTTTTTTTAAAAATTCTCATAGTAGGAATAAAATTGCTTTACACACCATCCTTACAGTACTAAAAAACACTGAGTATGACTAGGTATTACTTGTGATATTTACAGTTCATTTGTATTTTTACTTTCATATGTGTTTTGTTGTTAATTAGCAGCCTCTTTTCAGCTTAAATAAATTCTTTTAGCAATTCCTATAAGACAGGCCTAGTGGTGATAAACTCCCTTAGTTTTTATTTGCTTGGGAAGGTTTTTATGCCCATTTCTAAAGAACAGCTTTGTTGGGTACAGTTGGCAGGGTATTTTTGTCCTTCAGCACTTTGAATATCTTATCCCACTCTCTTTTTGTCCTGAGAAAACCACCGAAAGATACATTGGGGCTTCGTTGAAGATGATATATTTCTTATCTCTTGTTTTACTTTCAGTATTCTTTCTCTGTTTTTGGTTTTTGATACTTTGATTATAATATTTCTTGTTGAACTCATCGTTGGATTGAAATTGGTGACTTTTGAGCTTCCTGTACTTGGCTATTGTCATTTTTTTCTAAGACTTAGAAAACTTTAATCTCCAGCCATTAGTTTCTCAAGTATGTTTTCTAGGCCTTTTACTCTCTCTTATCCTTCAGAAAACCTGTTTGGCAAAGATTAGTTTGCTTGATGGTGCCTGATAATTCCCTTAGGCCTTTTTTATTCTTTTCCTTTCTTCTTTTTTTTCTCTTCTGGGTGAATAATTTTAAATGTCCTATTTCTATGCTCACCGAGTCTTTCTTCTGCTTGACCAAGTATGTAGTTAAGGCTTGCTATTGAAATTTTCAGTTTGGGTATTGCATTCTTTATCTCTAGGATTTTTATTTTTATTGTTATAGTTTCTATTTATTTGTTAAACTTCTACTTTTGTTTATAAAATTTTCTCCAAATTTTAGTTATTTTTTAATCTGTATTTTCTTGGAGTTCCCTGAACTTCTTTAAGGAGATTATTCCGAGTTCTCTATCAGTCATGTCATAGGTCTGCATTTTATCTGGGTCCATTTTTGGAGCTTTATTAGTTTCTTTTGGTGGTATCACATTTCCTTGATTCTTCATAATCTTACATTGCTGGCTTCAAATTTGGAAAAAAAAAAAAAAAAAAAACACACCTGTTATAGCCTTTGTAGGTGTTCTGTGGTGGTAATAGATATTTACTAACTAATTTAGCCTGGGTTTCTGGATGAACGTTCTGGTAACAACACCAGACAGGCAGACCTTGGTATTAGGTTCTCTAGTTTGGCTTGGTTACTTCCCATGCTTTGAAGTAGATTGGTACTGCTTGCTGTGCTCTATGTTACAGTGAGACCACTAGCTAGAGTAGATTGTCAGGTGGTGCTACTACTGGATGGGCTCTACAATCAATCTCTAATTAGGTAGGGTTGCAGGTTGTTTATCCTGGTTGAGTGCTACTGTTGTTTAGAGTCTAGTTAGACAGGGCCATGTGTTGGGCTCTGAGGCTGAGGGAGATCTCTAGGGTTGTTGCTCAGCCATAGTAGTGAGCTGAGCAAGAGGCTATGTTCCAGGTGACATGCTTGGACTTAAGCTTGTCACCCCACACCTTGGGTAGGCTTAAGTAGAGAACCAAGTTTTGCTGGAGTCATTGATCAGCAGCTGAGGTTGAGTTAGGCCAGATACTTTCTCTGTGGGTAATTGACTTGCAGTTGCCGTTTTGTGTCTGGAAGACTTAATGCAAAGACTATAACTTAGTTGGATTACCTCTTTGCCACTAGGAGTGGAGAGGTCAGATGCTCCCTCTGCAGTCAATCACTCACCTTCCATTGACTGTCAGCAAGCGGACAATTTAAGGAGAGCACCCAGCCCATATGAGAATGCTGGCTAGATATTCAGGTCTGGAAGTGGCATGATCCATGTTTCCTACAGTGTGATACTGTTGGCTACCCCCTTTGGAGTATCACTTGCATTGGTCAGAAGGTAAAGCAACCACCAATATCTGCACACTAGTTGCTGTGAGTCCCATCCCATTCTTTGTTTCTAACTGACCCCAGGTAATCCAGCCTTGGGGGCATTTCCAATGTTTTCCATAGGATAAAACAGGAGTGAACCTCTTGCAAAGTGTTCCAGAATGGTGTGGAAGCTGAATATTTGCCTCCAACTCACTTTTCCCTCTGTAGAAACTGTGAGTCCAGGGGAATTCTGTGTGTATGGCATTCCTCTTATCATTGCATTGCAGCTTTTGTCAGTTCTGCAGTCCAGGAAAGCTGTCTCAGCCTCACCCCCAAGTTCTGGAATATTGAGAATGTTATTTTTGCTTGTGGATAGCAGCTAGTTGGATTTCAGTGAAGGGAAGTGAAACTGGAGAACTCCTATTCTGCCATCTTGCTGACATCACTCTGGAAATTATTTTTAAAAGAAATATTTAATTTGTATCTAATTAATAATATAAATGGGAGAATTCTTGGCATGTTATTAATAAACTATTTCTTTTGGAATAAAAACAATAGCACAGTAAGCAAACAATAATTAAATAATATTTTTAAGTCTTATGTATTCAGGGAAATATAAGACTTGTGCCGTAGACAAGAACAGGTGGTAATAATTAGATTTTCCATCTGCAGATTGCGAAGTCATCTGCAGGTTAGCTTTCACAAGTATTATAGCCAATATGTGGAAACCTATCAATTTTCAAATTATGCCAAATGGACCTTGACCAAATTCAAAGAGCCATGTAGGACCAATGTTTGATGTTTTATTAAAGCTTAAAACAGATGACCATACCATTTGCACAACAAAATAGGACCTATGAACAGCATGTGAGCAGCATTTATTTAGTGAGTGGAAAAAGGGATCAGTTAATGACATCAGAGCACCTTTAAATCCCAGATTCTAAGTATCTAATTCCTCCGCAGATGTGACCCAGAGTTAAGAGTGGTGATTTTCTGTTTTTAACTGGAGCCTATTTCAACTTTTTCAGATACCTATAGTTAAGTATTATTATTCTCACATTGTGACTTGCACTGTTTTCTAGTATTATCACTCACCAGTTAGAACTGTGCTATATGCTAGCCTGATAATTAGCATTTTGCTTGGGAGTCTTTATGCCTTAGGGCTGCTTTGGCATAAAAGGGCCTCTACGTTCATCAAAAGAAGCATATCAATGAAACCACCCCCAATGAAATTTTATAAAATTTGTTAAGAAAATAAGATAAAATCCAACTAGGCTTACCCATTAAGCCAGCTTGCCCTTTGGCCCACTTCCTTCTAGTTAGTTGCTACTTACTACCCCATGATAGCATAGCCCTTGTCACAATGTGTCTGGAATTGGTTCCTTCCAGTGGGTTCTTGGTCTCGCTGACTTCAAGAATGAAGCCGCGGACCCTCACGGTGAGTGTTACAGCTCTTAAAGATGGTGTGTCTGGAGTTTGCTCCTTAGATGTTCACATGTGTCCAGAGTTTCTTCCTTCCAGTGGGTTTGTGGACTTGCTGATTTCAGGAGTGATGCCGCAGACCTTCGCAGTGAGTGTTACAGCTCTTAAAGGTGGCGTGTCCAGAGTTGTTTGTTCCTCCCAGTGGGTTTGTGTTCTCGCTGACTTCAGGAATGAAGCCGCAGACCCTCGCGGTGAGTCTTACAGCTCATAAAGGTAGTGCGGACCCAAAGAGTGAGCACCAGCAAGATTTAATATGAAGACAGAAAGAACAAAGCTTCCACAGCATGGAAGGGGACCCGAATGGGTTGCCACTGCTGGCGTGGGTGGCCAGCTTTTATTCCCTTATTTGGCCCCACCCACGTCCTGCTGATTGGTCCATTTTACAGAGTGCTGATTGGTGCATTTACAAACCTTTAGCTAGACACAAAGTGCTGATTGGTCCATTTTACAGAGTGCTGATTGGTGCATTTACAAACCTTTAGCTAGACACAAAGTGCTGATTGGTGCATTTTTACAGAGTGCTGATTGGTGCATTTACAAACCTTTAGTTAGACACAGAGTGCTGATTGGTGCATTTACAAATCTTTAGCTAGATAGAAAAGTTCTTCAAGTTCCCACTCAACTCAGAAGTCCAGCTAGATTCACCTCTCAACAAGATCCTTTGTTCTTCTTCTGTTATATAGATACAATCTAAGACATCATGAGATGGTAAGCTTTCTGTTTCAACTTCTTATTAAAGTTCTGTGTACTAACAAAACTACAGACAGATGACAGCTAGTCTGGAGGGCCCAGTAAGAAACTGACTCATGGAGAAATGCTGGCCAATTGACAACCTCAAATTTTTTAGCCCCTCACCCTCCACAAATCCCCTTAAAAATCCTTGCCCAGAGCCCTTCAAGGAAACAGATTTGAGGCTTGAGAATTCCTCCCATTTCTTCACTCAGCATTTTGTTATTAATAAGCTCTTTCTCTGCTGCAACCCCGTGTCAGTGTATTGGTCTGTTGCTGTGCAGCAGGCATAGAAAACTGGCAGTCCTGTAACACAGCAGTCCCAAATTGCCATGGGAGGCAATTTTTCCACAGACCGGGGGCAGCAGAGGGGGGATGGTTTCAGGATGAGACTGTTCCACCTCAGATCATCAGGCATTAGTTAGATTCTCATAAGGAGTGTGCAACCTAGATCCCTCACATGCGCAGTTCACAATAAGGTTCATGTTCCTATGAGAATCTAAGGTCGCTGCTGATCTGACAGGAGGCAGCGCTCAGGCAGTTATGCTTGTTTGCCTGTCGCTCACCTCCTGCTGTGTGGCCCAGTTCCTAATAGGCCATAGACGGGTACCTGTACATGACCATGGTGGTGGGGGACCCCTGCTGTCATATCAACATCATGTGGCTGCAGCATTCATTAGTGGTGTCTGCTAACTTTAATATAGTGATGCTAACTATTTCACTTTTATAATCATAAAATGTGCAATATTGTAGGCTTTGCCTGCCTTCCCCTTTCTCATGTATTTGGGATAGAAATATTTTGTGGTCTTATATTCAAAGAAAGGAAAGGAAAAAAAAGAAAGGAAGGAAGAGAGGGAAAGAAGGAAGTAAGGGAAGACAGACATTAAAAGAGATATTAGAAGAGCTGAATTTAGCCCTACCAAAATTCAGAAATTTAATTTCTAACACCCAGCTCTTTGAAATATGACTGTATTTTGAGACAGGATTTTAAAAGAGGTAACTGTGTTAAAAATGAGGCCATTAGGGTGGTCCCTAATCCAATTTGACCAATGTCCTTATGAGAGGAGATTAGGAAGCTAGGGGAAGAAAACTAATTTTCACTCTACCCTACTGAGTTTTTCTCTGGGACAGACCCGTGTAACAAAAGGCAGACTACCAAGAGAACAGCCAACAGAAGTTTATTGATGTGTATACTTCATAGATACCTGGTAAATGTCCACATAAATGCATAAATCTCAAAGAGATGGCTTAGAGTTCAGGCTTACATATCATCTTCTGCTGAAGCAAATAAAGAGAATGTTAAGAGGCAAGTAATGGGGAAGTGACTAGGAAAGGCATGGTAAGCAGAGTAAGGTTTTCTATGCAGATTTAAATTGGAGCCTTCTCCATTTATAAAAGTCTCTAGAGATTGGAGTCTTTCTTCTCTTCTTGGTATGGAAGAGAGAGACACTCTTACAAATGGAGATTTCCTTACAAAAGGGTACCTTCTACTCTGCTTTCAGAGCTTCTACTGTGTCTGCAGTTTCTCAAAATAATCACCTCAAAATCATCTTTATGCCAAAGAGGCAGGACTTAAATATCATATTCTCACCTAAAATGTACACAGAAACACCAAGGGCACATGTACATGGAGAAACAAGCTCTTGTGAAGATGCAGCAAGTATGCAGCCCTCTGCAAGCCATGGAGAAAGACCTCATAGTAGACCAATTCTGCCAGCCCTAGATCTTGGACTGCCAGCCTGCAGAACTGGAAGAAAATACATTTCTATTGCTATTTTGTTGTAGCAGCCCTAGCAAACTAATACAGATTTATAAAGGTACTTTGCTCCAGATACCCTTAAAAGAGAGGAAAAAAAGTTTTGTAGTTGAAGACGAAAAATTTATTAACACCAAAGAACAAATTTACCTAGAAAATGTTTATTTATGGGAGAATAGAAATGAATTAAAATGACCTCAAATATCAGAATTAGTTTTCTTTTGAAAATTCTCCTTTCAATGTCCAGAGCTTTGAGATTACCTAATCATGAGGAATCTCTTTCTGATGAATTAGAAACTAGATGCTGTCTCTATGGAAAAAACAATAGTAGGGAACCCCTTCTAAATTTCCATTTTGGAAAGCAATAACCTAGTTGGTTACTTAAGGGAACATTTCTTGGAAAACTAAAATATGTATTTTTAAAACAATTTGTTCTAAAATTATCAAAATTATTCTGATATGTATGTCATATAATTGTATTAGTTATTAAATATTATAGAACATTTGTGAATACATAAAACAAGTTAAAATTGAATATAAAGCAAATGTATTGAATTCTTCATATCTTTTACCTGATTAGAATAAAAATGTTGTTGTTTAACTTAAAAATAATCCAACAATCTAATGTAAAAAAATAAACTATGAACTAAACTTGTAATAAATTCTTCACATGGCCAGGCATGGTGGCTCATGCCTGTGATCCCAGTGCTTGGCAGTCAAAGTACTTTGGGAGGCCAAGGCAGGTAAATCAGTTGAGGTCAGGAGTTCAAGACCAACCTGGGCAACATGGTGAAACCCTGTCTCTACAAAAACACAAAACTGCTACTCGGGAGGCTGAGGCAGGAGAGTCATTTGAACCTGGGAGGTGGAGGGTTGCGGTGAACCAAGATTGTGCCACTGCACTCCAGCTTGGGTGACAGAGCAAGGCTCTGTCTCAAAAAAAAAAAAAAAAAAAAAATTCACATGAGAAATCTTACATATCTTGCAGGTGTACTAAATTATAATGGGAATTTAATAAGCTACATATATAAGGTATGTATATAAGTTTTTGAAAACATATTTGAAAAGTTCTGACATATCAATATATTTATGAAACATGAAACCAGCGCCACAAATCAAGATAATGAACAAACCAAAACATTTCACTCCCCTCCATTTCCTTCCCCAGGCAAACACTCATCCACTCATCTGCTTTCTGTCACTATAGATTAGTTTTCATTTTCTAGAATTTTATATAAATGAAAATACACATTATATATTTGTTTTTTGGCTTGTTTGAATCAGAGTAATTATTTTGAGAGTCATTCTTGTATAAATTAATAGCTCCTTTTGTTGTTGTTGATTAGTATTTCATCATAGGAATATACTACATTTTCTTTATTTAGTAGACATTTGAGCTGCTTTCACATTGGGGCTCTTAAAAATAAAGCATCCATGAATAATTTTATACCATATGTTTACAATTCTCTTAGATAAACAACCAAAAGGAAAATGGCTGAGCCATCTATAAAGTATATGTTTAAATATTTTTTAAATGTAAACTGTTTTCTGAAGCAATTGTAACATTTTACATTTCTTCCTTTCTTGTATCTGCCTTCTCATTAACATTTGACATGGTCCAAACTTTTAATTTTGGTGATTCTCTTAGGGTATGTAGTGATATCAAATTATGGTTTTAATTCTAATTACTAATGATATTGGGTGTCTTTTATATTCTTATTTTCAATCCATACATCTTTGTTAAAGTGTTTGTATAAAATTTTGGCTTTTTTGTTTTGTTTTGTTTTGTTTTTGTTTTTTCTTGAGACAAGCTGGAATACAGTGGCATGATCCCAGTTCACTGCAACCTCTGCTTCCCAGGCTCAAGCGATTCTCCCATCTCAGCCTCCCGAGTAGGTGGGATTACAGGTGCAAGCCACAAACATCCAGCTAATTTCTGTATTTTTTGTAGAGATGGGGTTTTGCCATGTTGCCCAAGCTGGTCTCGAATTCCTGAGCTCAAAGTAATCCACCCATCTCGGCCTCCCAAAGTGCTAGGATTACAGGCATGAGCCACCATGCCCAGCCCTTGGCTCATTATGAAGTAGTAATTAATATGTAGTACTTATAAGTGGTATTATGCAGTATTTGTCCTTCTGTAACTGGCTTGTTTCACTTAGCATCATGTCCTCTGGGTTCATCCATGCTATAGCCAATGACAGAATTTCATTTTTAAAGGCTGAATAATATTTTATTGTATGTATATACTACATTTTTTTCCATTCATCCATTGATGGATATTTAGGTTGCTTCCATGTCTTGGCTATTTTGAATAATGCTACAATGAACACTGTAGTATAAATATTTCTTTGATTTCAATTCCAGAAGGGGAATTACTGAATCATATGGGATTATTGAATCATATGAATGAAAAAATCATATTGTTAATTATTTGCAGAATCTTAATACTGTTTTCCAAAGTGGCTGTTTCAATTTACAGTCCTATCAAGAGTGGACAAGTGTTGCTTTTTTTCTACATCCTCACCAACTCTTGTTATCTTTTGGGTTTTTTGCTAATAGCCATCATAACAGGTGAGAGGTGATATCTCATGGTGGTTTTGATTTGCATTTCCCTGATGATTAGTGATGTTGAGCACCTTTTCATAAACCTTTGGCCATGTGTATGTCTTCTTTACAAGTATGTTTATCAAGATCCTTTGGACATTTATTAATTGGATTATTTGGGGTTTTGCTATTGATTTATAAGAGTTCTGTATGCCCTTTAGATATTAACTCATTATCAGCTATATGGTTTGAAAATATTTTCTCCTATTCTGTAGATCATCTTTTTGTTTATTGTGTCTTTTGCTGTGCAGACGCTTTGTAGTTTAATATAGTCCCACTTGTCTATTTTTTGCTTTTGTTGTCTCTGATTTTGATGTTATATAGAAGAAATCCTTGTGAAGACCAATATAAAGAAGATTTTCCCCGATTTTTTCTTAAGTTTTGCCTATTTATTTATAAGACTATAATTATGAGGAAAGAAGGGGAATGGCTAATGGGTACAAAAATATAGTTAGATAGAATGAATAAGATCTAGTATTTGATGGCATAACAGGGTAACTACAGTCCACAATAATTTAGTGTACATATTAAAATAAAAGAATATAATTTATAATTGAGTTGTTTGTAATAAAAAGAAATAATAAATTCTTGAGGTGATGGATACCCCATTTACCCTAATGTGATTATTATGCACAGTGTACCTATATCAAAATATCTAATGTACCTAATAAAGATATATACCTACTATGTACTCCAAAACATTAATTTTTAAAAAAAAGAATAGAATTATACAATATATCTGGCTTCTTTTGGTCAATGTTACATCTGTGATAGTCACCTATGTTATTACTTGTAAGAATAATTCATTATTTTTTGACAAAAATTATGTATATTATGTATATTTAAGGTGTAATACCTGATGATTTGTTATGCACGTCCATTGTGAAATAATCACCAAAATCAAGCTAATTAATGTAGTTATCACCTCACATAGTTACCATCTTCTCCATCCTTTCTCTCCCTGTGTGTGTGTGTGAACACTTAAAATCTACCCTCTTGACAAATTTCAAGTATATAATATAGTATTAACTACTTTCAAATTATTGTATGTTAGATTTCTAGTAGCTATTCATCTTATTTAATTGAAATTTTGTACCCCTTGACTAACATAGCCTTATTTTTTCCCTCCCTCAGCCCCTATTACCACCATTCTACTTACTACTTCTATGAGTTTAAGTCCTTTGAATTCCATATGTAAGTAACAGTTCTTTTCAGTAAAGTACTAGGAATCTTAGGTAGAGCAATTAGACATGAAAAAGAAATAAAAGCCATCCAAATTAGATAGAAAGAAGTAACATTGTATCTATTTGCAGATAACATGATCATATACATAGAAAACTCTAAAGATATGACAAAAAATACCTGGTAGAACTAATGAAGGAATTCAATAAAGTTGTAGGATTCAAAGTCAACAATACAAAATAGTCATGTCACAAACAACAAACTATCTGAAGAAAATTAAGAAAACAGTACCATTCATAATAGCAACAAAAAGAAAAATATATTTAGGAATAAACTTAATGAAAGAGATGAAAGAGTTGTACACTGAAAATTATAAAATACTGGTGAAGGAAGTTAGAGAAGACACAGATAAATGGAAAACATCCCAAGCTCACAGATTGAAAGAGTTAATATTGGTAAAATGATAATTCTACTGAAAATGATCTACAGATTTAATGTAACTGCTGTGCCCTATGTTTTTCCCAGAAGTTTTATGGTTTCAGGTCTTACATTTAAGTATTTATTTTGAGTTATTTTGTGTATGGTATGAGGATAAAATTTTATTCTTTTGCATGTGAGTCCAGTTTCTCATACTACTTTTTGAAGAAACTATGCATTCCCTATTGTGTGCTCTTGGCACCCTTGTCAAAGTTTCATTGATCATATATGAATAGGCTTATTTCAGAACTATTTATTCTGCTTCCATTTATCTATATGTCTGTTTTTATGCCAGTACCATACTGCTTTGATTATTGTTGCTTTGTACTATCTTTTGAAATCAGGAAGTGTGGCACTTCCCACTTTGCTTTTTTATTCAAATTTGCTTTGGCAATTCAGGGTCTTGGATTCCATATGAATTTTATGATGTTTTTGCCTATTTCTGTAAAAAAAAAAATGGCATTCAGATTTTGATAGGGATTGCATTGAGTATGTAATCACGTAGGATAGTATGGACGTTTAAAAAAAAGTTCATTCTTCCAATCCGTGAGCAAGAAATATTTTTCCACTTATTTGTGTTTGCTTTAATTTGTTTCATCAGTGTTTAATAGTCCACTGTAAACATTTTTTTAATTGGTTAAGTTTACTCCTAAGTACTTTTTATGCTACTGTTATAACTTTAGAAACATTGTAGACAATAGTACTATATCCATATTTGTTTGGTGAAAATAAGTCAAGAAATCTCTGCTGTCTATTTATATGATGGGGATAAGTGAGGCAACCTCTGCTCTCTGTTCTTTAATTTGGCATCTTCATTTTCACTGGTGATAGTTACTTGAATTGCTGAGAATGTAATCAAATATAAATTAATCAGCCTCTTAAAGTACATGTCTAACCATGAGACTACCTTGCACTAATTAGAGCCATAAGAAATCTCTAGTTCACCTTTCCTCCCATTGCTTTGGGGTTCACAGATTAGGGAGATGTTAGAATATTCTCTCACAGACTTCCATCACAGCCCTCTCCAATCAGTGTATAATTGGCCAGTTTTCTAGGAGTGCCAGTGAAAATGAACAACAAGTTTACTAACATTTAGGCTTTTTTATGATCAAAAATTACCTTTTGGAACTGTTAAATTTTGCTGATCAATATATAAAGGAACCTGAGATATGCTATGACTCCAACTTTCTTAAACTAAAGCCTCAAATGCAAACATCTATAGGAAGCTACCTAATTATGCAGTCCAGATCCCTTCAGGTTTCTATCTTTGTTGTGATTTTAGATGGACTAGTATATTTATGCTTTTCTATTGATATCTCAAATTTCCTGTGATGGTTTCTCTGTAGGATAACAGAGATAATTGGAAAAGTAGATATGCTATCAGGAAGAAAAAAATGGTGCTGTTGAATACAATTGTGCTGGACATACAACTTAGCCTATTCCTTGCCATCCCCAGGGAGTGACAGATTTCACAGCTAGGAAGAAAAAAATAACCTTTAACATTAGGAGTGCAGAAAGAAACCTGAAAGCAAAGTGGACTGGCTTTAAAATATTCTGGTTCAGCAGGTAAAGCACTCACTTAAGAATCACATTTTATGACCCATAAGGATGTTTAGGTCTATATTTTATTTAGAACATGGAGTATTTCTTTTAAATGCTTCTGTACTACAATGATGAGAAATTTAGACTCCTATTTGTCTTTTTGTTAGAAATAGCTAGACATTAGTTAACTGATTACAAAACCACAATTAATGACAAAGATACATTTAGATCTTTTTTATTTCAATAAATAATGCAGAAAAATAATGTCACCTAAATATAGCTATAATATAGTTTTAATCTCAATTATATAAACTGTTTTTTGTAAGAGAAAAATGTTGAGGTTAACAACTAATACCCTTTATGGGACTTGGCTTTTGTGAAAACAATATTTGTGTTTTGTTCTGCTTTGTTTAAAAAAGCACACACACCACAAAATAAATCAAGACACAGAAACAAACCCACAAAAGAGAGAAAAAAACACAAGATTTTACTTTATCTCTGGAATTCTAGATAAGTCTCAGGAATTCAAGCATAAGGACATGGATGGATTACAGTGAAACAGAATCCCCATCACAATAGCGCTCAGGGAATTGAGAGTGGAGCAGAAGTTGTTCTTTACAGGCACTTTGTAATTTGTTAGTTCTTTTTAGATATATAGGCTTTCTATCAGACTTTTATGAGCTTTTCCTTATGCATAAAAACTTGGCAAACAGTTTCTGTGTGTGTTGGAGGGGGTGAGTACATTTCAATAAGTTTCAAAAGCAAAAAAAAAATTCTACTAATAATACAATAACAAAGTTTAATATGAATCAGCATCATGAAAAAGTATCAGCTCATTTACTGGGTCTGTTAACTTCAATTATTGATGACAGAACCATGACTCAAATGATGACAAAGTAAGTATCCAAGTTCAGAGTGAGACAGACTACTAAAAGAACAGCTATCCTATAGCTAATAAAAGGAACGATGAAAGACATGTGGACTATATATTCACTACTTGATATGAGAACAAGACAACTTGTGTAAACCTTTCAGTGACTAAGAGCATGTCCTCTTGGCCATGAGTAGAACTGGTCTGCCAGGTGTAAACAAAGGCAGAGTCTACATATGGGGATTAGAATGTTAAGGGAGAAAAGAGCCAAATCATCCTCGATGTCTGTTAACACAAAACTATCTTGATTATTTTACCTAAAATATATAAGAATCTATTATGGTTAGCAGAATAATATGTTTACAGAATAAGAAGTAAAGAAGTATAAATTCATTATACTATAGTACAATAGGAAGGAATTATAATCTAGAGACTATTAGTGTCACCAGTGGGATTCTCCAGAAGCAGGGGCTGAAATGGAGTTTGGAGTGAAAGATGAGTTTAGGGATCAACCTCTATGAAAGGAAGAGGAAGAAAGTAGCATTGGGCACAGGAAAATGCTGAAATACAATTTATGTGTCACCAAGCTTTGGCCAACTCAGCTCCAGTTCTAGAGCAAGTATTGCTATCAAAGCATCCTATGACAGGCTGAAATGGCTGGGCCTTATACCCTGTCTTAATCAAGGGATGTGGGCTGCCCAGAAAGTGTGTAGTGATTGCCAAAGGCTGCCTCCTGAGTGCACTGCCTGAATCCAAGCAGGAGATTTTATTTTGAAAAAGGATCTGGGCAGTTTAGTCCTGCATCTGCCACATCAGGCCTAGAAATTCCCCCAAAGGAATCCTGCACTCTAATATCTAGGTCTTAATATTACAAAAATAATTTATACTTATTTTTCCTTCTTAATAAAAAAATGAGAAAACTATATTTAATATGATTCCCCCCCAAGATGATCACAAATGAAATGTACCAAACAAGCCATATAAAATTGAACTCACATATTAAAAAAATCTATAAATTCCAAAGAATACTTAAGATGTTGAACACTGAAAATATAGTATAAGGGAAATTGTTAAAGGAACAAAATATAATTTGGATGTCTTACTAAATATTAATTGGTATGGTGAAATATCTATACAAGTAACAATGAAAAGTGCTTTTAATGTCACGGAATTTTCTGTTTCTAACACTACAGCCATAGAAACATAGATGATACAGTGATTACTAATACATGTCCCTTGCCATGATCAACAGTTCATAGGCTAATGCAGTAAAGAGACACATTAGCAAATAATGACAATAATATGCAATAACTGCATCTGGAAACACGGGTGCTAAGGAATCATCTAGCCTAGGTCTGGGTTAGGGCAGTGTGCAGACATCATGAAAAACCTAACAAGAAAGGTTCTCCCAGCTCTCAGAATTTCCACTCACAGTCATCTACCACCAGGCAAAGAGCACAGGGTTTATCTTAAAGAAATGCAGAAAATTGTCTGAAGAACAGTAAGGCTTCCAATACTAGCACCCCAACATAAAGCTCTACTTATTCTGGCATTTAGGAACCCATATTTCGTCAACCTCAAAGCAATGCCTGATTGTTCTCACACCCCATTCAAGCCACGTACAGAGTTCACAGTCAAAATTCCACCTCAGGGAAAACAAACAAACAAACCTAATATGAATACTATATACAAAGTCTATGTACGTGTGTGAGTGTGGATGTGTATACTCAATCTCTCATGCACACACACACACAAACACATATATATATACACACACACACCTATACACACACACACACACACACACACAGAGATCCCTACCCTCCTAAACTTCTTTTGTTTTTAAATATAAATGAAGAAGGAAGGGTCATTAATATGTGAGGAGAACCAAAAGCATTCGATACAGTGATAAACAAAGATAGACAAATGAAAACTCACCACAAGGTAAAGAGAGAGAGAAAGACAGATAAAGAATATAGTATAACTAATATTCTTCAGAGAGGTTTGAGAAAATATTACTTCCATATATCAAGAATAGGATGCTAGGAAGAGGGAATAATTATATAGTAAGAAAGAATCCAAAGACAGTAAAAGTATAATACCTAAAATTTAAAATGTCAGAAGGGGCTAGAATAAAAGTCAAGGAAATCTCCCAGAGCATACATGAAAAAGCGAAGATAGGAAATATGAGAAAAATACATAAAGGATTAATCCAGGGAGTTCAACAATTTATCTTATAGGAGTTCCAAAAAGAGAAAAATGGACAGAAGAAAATAAAGGAATAATAAAGGATTATTTTCCAGCACTAAAGAAAGACAAGGCTTTAAACTAAAATGGACCAAAAAGAACAAACCTTGATACAAGCTCATAAAATTTCAAATAACACTAAGAACAAAGAATAAAGAAAATATGTTAATAACTTCTTTTGTATATATATATATATTTATTATACTTTAAGTTCTAGGGTACATGTGCACAACGTGCAGGTTTGTTACATAGGTATACATGCGCCATGTTGGTGTGCTGCACCCATTAACTCATCATTTACATTAGGTGTATCTCATAATGCTATCCCTCCCCCCTCCCCGCACCCCACAACAGGCCCCCGTGCATGATGTTCCCCTTCCTGTGTCCAAGTGTTCTCATTCTTCAATTCCCACCTATGACTGAGAACATGCAGTGTTTGGTTTTTTATCCTTGCGATTGTTTGCTGTATGAAAGAATGAGAATAAGACTGATATCCACTGTCTCATCAAAAATAGTATGTCAAGAAAAATGGAGAAATTAGCTATAAAATACAGCAGAAATTTAAAATTCAATATTTAGAAATTGTATCAATCAACTGTAAAAGCATTTTTCGATGGACAAAGGCTCAAAAAGTTAATTTTTCATACACCTCTTAGAAGTTCCTTATGAAGTATGGACATTACAGCTGCAATTGAAGTATGGGTTAAGGATCAACAGAAATAAACCACAAACATAGACCTGCTGTAAATTTATCATTTCTGTGGAAAAGGAAACAATTTAACAGAAGTGTCCACACGGAGCAGATGTAGCATGTATCTTTGTGTGGCTTCTGAACCTTTATCCCTGTGGGGCACAGGGCTACTGGTGAAACTCAGAATTCCTGCTAAGCTACTGTTCTTTTATACTATGATTTCATTTTCATACCAGAACTTAACCTCGCCATCCATTGCACTTCTACTCAAAGAGGTCTTTAGAAAAATGATGCTTTCCCAGATTTTGAACCAAACTTAGTATAATAATTTTTTTTCCTCAGAGACAAGCCGAGTAGGTGCCCAGGTATCCCTGAAAAATATTACTGCACAACTTCCCAGAGTCTCAGGAAACCTGTCTTCTCATCATGTCACAGCCAAACAAAACAGAAGTAGTAAAAGACCAAAGACATAAAAGAGGGGAGGCAGTGAAACTAATCAAGGAAAGCAGTGAAGGTGAAGTTCCAGGACAGCATGTGTGCAGGGGCTGAAAAGGCACCAGTCCAGTTCTGAACAGAAAAATGCAGAGCCATGGAGAGTCCCAGGAGAAAGAGAATTCTATACATGTTTATCGTTTTGGGGGTTTTTTTTTACCCTTCCCTTTTTTCTTTTCTTTTTTTTTTTTTTTTTTTTTTTTTTTAGTTGTCTGTTGAGGGTAGATGTAGGTGAAATTGGAGACAGTTTTTTGGATTTCTTATTAAGGAACAAGAGTTTGGACTTTGGACTCTTATTATTTCTTCTATTTTGTTATTTAGAATTAAGCATTATTGCTATTTTTGGTGTTTCACTCCATCTAAACAGTAAAAAGATTGCACGCTCAAAATGATATAACTCAAGAAGACTTTACTCAAAAGGGACAAATTATAAAAGTGTGATGGGGTAAAAAAAAAAAAAAAAAAAATTCCACAAGAGACAATAGAGACCTGGAACTAGCAGTAGCAGAGCTTGGCCCAGGAGATGATGGTGGAAGAGGTTATCAAACTCAGGAAGAGGAGAAATGCGTGCAGAACAGGACTCTGGGAAAGGAACAGTAATCTTTATTTAAGGTATATGACTGACCTAAGGGAAAGAGTCAGGAGAATAAATGCTAAACTTCACTATTGCCCTTCTCTATTTCCTGCTGAAACTCACTACAGCCAAACCCAACTGGAAGCCAGTAGCCAGGGAAGTACAAGTGACAGTCAGTCTCCCCAGGAAAGAGCAGAGTGGGGTTTGTCTAGAAAGGAAATATTTGGCCCAAATGTCATCCTACATTTCTTATATTTTCAACGGGTGCTATGTCCTGTGTTCCTCTTATCTGAAAATGTTTCTTTTTGTAATTTATATGTCGAATTTTAGTAAGTAGGTTTAAATGTAATCCATTGATTCTAGACAGGAGGAAACGCTCAAGAGGCATCTTTGGTGCCAAGGTAAACAGCTAAAGCTCAAATCTTTCACTGGCCATGGCTAGTAGTTTCAAATTACAAGAAACCAAAAACCTCTGAACTGTACAGGAAGAGACGTCTTTGAGTGCAAACATTTCTGAATTCAAAGTACACAACTTAGAGGTAAGCTGACTTTATGTTGGAAACACCTGTAGTTGTCTTGGTAATGGAAGGCTGATGCAACTGGGAGAGGAGTATGAAATGTTGCAGTTAGTTAAGAGGGAGTCTGGAGTTCAAGGATTTCTGGTTATTATTTCTCTCCTTTTGTTTGTATGCCTTGGTTAAAATGAGCTATGCGTGAGACATCCATAACTAAGCCCCTTCAGTTTTTTGCAAACAAAATAAATGATATCACCACTGGCTTCAAAGCATATAAAAACAATACCAGGGTTCATGGTATATATGTTGCCACAGGAGCACAGGACTCACTGAAAAGGAATCTGGGTGCTGGTTACAAGTTCATTCCAAAATTGCCATGAAAATACTGATAGTTGTATTTGCTACTGTTTTTCTTAGTTGCTTTAAACATATGATTATCCTTAACTGATAGGTTATGTAAAGTGGGTGCAAAGTGGGTCATTTGTGACTTTAAAAGATTGCAAAATTAAGCAAGATAATTATCAATGACCTGACAACTTCATATTACACACAGAAACCTGAACTTCATTAAGCAGAAATGGATTTATGCCCAGGGAGTCTTGCTACTTTTGTTCTGCTTGACTGTTCACTACCTACCCTTTGCAATGGTGTAAACTACTCATTAATTTTGTATATTTGGTTAGTGACAGTTTCCATTCTCAAAATCCTTGTGATGAATTACACGACACAGTGGAAACAACTATAGAACAAAACAAAAACACCACATGTGGTCTGCTAACCAGTCTCCTGTCAAACAAAATTGGATGCTGCGTTCCCATGGTTTCCTTTGAGTAGTAAAAGAGAAAATGAATGCTCAGAAGCACCATTTCTGTAAATTGCTGAAAAATCTTCATATTAGTGCAGCCTAGAAAATATTTCAGTGGCAAAAAAGCTACAAGGAAACCAAGTTATACATTTTTTTTTTTTGGCTAACACAAAGAAATACATTCTTTACAAGAAAATGGTGCAGAAATAATAACAATAGGTCCATTATTCTCATTCAGTAATAAATCCCGTTTAGGGAGAAGGTATTTTAATGAGCAAATGCTTTATTCTACCTTGTTGTTAAATAAGAATTTTTAAATATCACATATACTGAGTAGAGAGCTAGAGTGCGTATCAAACAAAAAGAACAGGACCTGGCCCTTTGAGAGTTAACCTCCTGAAATTAATGCATAATGGATGAAATTAATCATCTTCAGGAGCCTCCTAACAAGAAGGGATGTTGCCTGGGACAAAGCAGGAAGACTAAAGCCTACAAATCTAATCATGTCCATTAGAATTTGAAAGACAACGTTTGTTTAATTAATGGGAGAAAGATACCTAAAAGAAAAAGTAAAAAGATCACTTGTGACTAGGTGGATTCTACATAAGACCTTACAAAAGTGGGTTCTGGAAGTAGGAATTTGTCAGGGTTTATCCCAGATTCTCTTTTTTTTTTTTTTTTTGGTTCTTGAGATGGAATCTCTCACTGTCGCCTACGCTGGAGTGCAGTGGCATGATCTTGGCTCACTGCAACCTCCACTTCCCAGGTTCAAGCAATTCTCCTACCTCAGCTTCCTGAATAGCTGGGACTGTAGGCATGCACCACCACATCCGGCTAATTTTTGTATTTTTAATAGAGACAAGGTTTCACCATGTTGGCCAGGCTGGTCTCGAACTCCTAAGCTCAGGTGATCTGTCTGCCTCAGCCTCCCAAAGTGCTGGGATTACAGGTGTGAGCCACCATATCTGGTCCTATCCCAGATTCTCTAAAACAGTAACAGCCTATATCTGGAAGGCTGAGAATCAGGTGACTGCTTAGAGAGGCCTTGATCATCCTGCTTTGCCACAGTCTATAGAATACATTACAAAACTACCTTCTAATTAAATTGAGCTTCCCATGTTCCCATAGGCAGGGAAGGAAATACTCTGACAGGTAGCAATATCCCAATTATAAAAGTAAACACATAATTTCAAGATCCATGCCAGTTACTCATCAGTCCTCAACCAATAAGTCAACTTTGGGAGCACTCACAAAACTGTTTTTCTAGGTACAAAAGCCAGTGACCAGAACTTGAACCACTGTTTCTTCAACTGGGCACTGTGAGTAGCCACCGTTCTATCTTCTCTGATGTTGTTGTATCAATTCTTTAACACTTACACCACATTTACCACACATTTTTAATTTCTTTACTTATAAGTCCATTACTCTTTTTACTCTAACAATAATACAACTTAATAGCAAAAAAACTGAAAAGCACAAAAAAAGATTTTTAAATGATCTGATACCTCACTATCAACATTGTGGTGTTATTACCTATAGTCTTTGTAAATTTTATTTCAGTTCTTGCATTTACATTGTGATATAAAATGTGCTTAAAGAAAAAAGTGCATAAAGCATATGCCTTGAGTTCTACTCCAAGATCTTGAACAATCAACTTTCTCTGCCATAGCTATAAATCACAATCAGGATTTATCTTCATCTTCACCAAATCCCTGTTTTCCAAATTAGTGACATTTTCAACCAAAGTTGGTATTGTAATTTTTGCCAATCAAGTCGATGTGTAATAAATATTCATGTGGTTTTAAAGTTCATTACATAACTGTGTATGTAGTTAGAGGGAGCCTAGGCCACATAAGACTGTTCCTACTTCTGACATCAACAAAAGTTTGGAGGTTCCCCAAACCACCCTCAGGTTCAACAATTCTTTAGAAGGACTCACAGAACTCACTGAAAGCTGTTCTACTAGTATGGCTTATTACAGAGGAAGGATACAGATTAAGATCATCTAAGGGAGGAAGCACATAGGACAGAAAATCCATGGAAAAAAGAATCAAACACAGAGCTTCTGCTCTCCTCTCCCCATGGAGTCAAGACAGTGTCACCGTCCTGGCATAGATGTGTGACAATACACATAGAATACTGCCAACTAAGGAAGCTCACCTGAGCCTGGGTGTCTAGTGTATATAATGGAGCTCCATCATGTAGAAGTGATGGACTTCTCATTTCCAGATTCTCCAAAGGTTGAGCTTCAAAGCCCTCACTTTAAGTCATATATTTACCATCTGGCTTGGCCCAGGATTCTCACCCTAAATCATACTGTTACTATTTGGTGTGCCCAGCTCACTGTAAATTACATTGTCAAACTATCCAATGTGACACAAGGTCCCCAGCCAAAGACACTCCTCTCAGGTATGACATTTCAGGAGCTTAGAGATTACCTCCCAGAAGCTGAGGGCAAAGGCTAGGCTTCATTTGAGGCAAAATTAAATTCTTTACTACACCCCTGATCACTACCAAAGTTGAGTATCTTTTCATATATTTATTAAACATTTGATTTTCCTTTTTCTGTGTAATATCAATTCTTGCACACAATTTTTCAATTAGGTAAACTGTCAATATTTTTAATTCTCATGACAATATTCTCTCTGTTATCTTCTAAAACTTTCATAGTTTTCCTTTTTACATTTAGGTTATTAATACCCTTGCAATTGATTTTTTCTATCTGATGTGAGTTATGGATCCAATTTTCCCCCACATAGATAACTCATTGTGGCAGAATCATATATTTAAAGCATCTATTTTCTCTCATCTGTTACAGACAGATGTAACTAGACAACTGTCTGACTATGCACGTGTCTGTTTCTGTAATTCTATTCCATTGGTACATATGTGTATTCCTTTTTTTTTTTTTTTGAGACGGAGTCTCGCTCTGTCGCCCAGGCTGGAGTGCAGTGGCGCCATCTCGGCTCACTGCAAACCCCGCCTCCTGGCTTCACACCATTCTTCGGCCTCAGCCTCCCGAGTAGCTGGGACTACAGGCGTGCACCACCATGCCTGGCTAATTTTTTGTATTTTCACTAGAGACGGGGTTTCACCATGTTAGCCAGGATGGTCTTGATCTCCTGACCTCGTGATCCATCCACCTCGGCCTCCCAAAGTGCTGGAATTACAGGCATGAGCCATCACTCCCGGCCATATATTTGTCTATTCTTGTGCCAATATCATAGCATTTTGACTAAAACTCTAGCTTTATAATGACTATTCATATCTAGTAGGGAAAATTTACCACATTGTTTTCTAATTCAAGAATGTCTCTCTGCATTTGTATTTAAACTTTAGAATCAGCTTACTAATACCACCTTCCCTTCCCCTTGCTCCCCCCAAAAAATTGAGATTTTTATTGGAACTTCTTTGATACAAGTGAAGTGAAATAGTTAACTCTACAAGATAGTATTCTTCTCTCCGTGGATAACATTTCCACAGGTCCATTTACAATATTATTTGCATTTTGGGTAGATCGTTTATATTAGATTTTAAAAGTCTTCTGTTTCCTTTTAACCTCACAGGTATTGTCATATTGATTTATAGAGTTCATGTTTCTTTAGACTTATCCACATATTTACCATTTTATTTGCTTTTCATTCTTCTGGAAGCTCAGAATTTCTCTCAAGTACCATTCGACTTCTGTCATATATATGTGTGTATGCATACATATATATGTATATATACTTTGGAATTTTGATTAGTGACAGTCTATTGGTAACAAACTCTGTGTTGGTATTTATGAAAAATGTATTTTGCCCTCATTCTGAAAAGATATTTTTTCTTGGTATGTAATTCTAGGTTGGAAAATATTTTCATGCAGCATATAAAAGATTTTTAAAAGACCTTGTTTTGTTAAAAATTAAAAGCACAAAGATGAAAACAGAATTTTTAAAACTGCTTCAAATCAAACTGTCCAGAGATGATATTATTAATATTTTTGTGTATATCTGCCCAATCTTTTCAGGCATATACATGCAATTCATTTATAAAAGGTAGATCTTAGTGTTTACAACTTGAATTTTTTAAACTTGACAACTACTGTCAAGTTATATATTTTATTATTCTTTGCATAGTGTAATTTTTAGGAGTTGGGTTTGGGCCTGGTGCGGTGGCTCACACTTGTAATCCTAACACTTTAGAGGCTGAGGGGGGCAGATCTCTTGAACTTAGGAGTTTGAGACTAGTCTGAGCAACATGGTGAAGCCCATCTCTACAAAAAATATAAAAATTATCTGGGCATGGTGGCATGTACCTGTAGTTCTAGCTACTTGGGAAGCTGAGGCAGGTGGATCACTTAAGCCCAGGAAGTTGAGGCTACAGTGAGCTCTGTTTGCACCACTGCACTTCTAGCCTGGGTGACAAAGTGAGACCCTGCCTCGAGGAAAAAAAAAAAAAAAAAAAAAAGAAGAATCTAGGGTTTGAAGTCAGCCACCTAAGTTCAAATTCGGATTCAACTCCACACTAATTGTTTAACCTTGAGCACATTACTTAGCCGCTGTCCCTAAATTTCATGTATAATCCAGCTGAGCCTTCTGTTGTCTAGTGCCACAACTCAACTCAATGCATATACTCCAGGACAAGCTAAAATCACTTTTCCACATTATAAGACTGCTTCTTTATCCCAATACAACTCACACTAGTACAACACAAACACTAAATAAATCTTAAAAGCTGGCTTCACTGCATTATTTCATTTTCTTAACCTCTTTAATTTGCTTTCTCCTTTGGCTCAATGCTAAGCTCCTGTTCACATGCCTAACCATCATCATAAATCTCACAAGTGATCATCAGTATTTTCCCATTCTCCTCTTCATTCCAGAGCCACAGAATATTTTATTCCTCTTACAGTTGAATGGGGTTATGTAACTCATGCTGGCTAATGAACTGAGTCATAAGAGGTATTTCTAGTTTAAAGCACATAAAAAGCCAGTTGTAATTCTCAATATTCCCTTACTCTGACAGAATGTACTATAACCCTATTCCCCCATCTATCAAAATACAATACTATGAAAAAGGAGCAGCTTGGAATTCTTTGCCATCACTTGGAAGAGGCTCTCCTGGATATTCCAGGATCTTTTGAAGACCAAATAATGTTAATAATAAATAGGTAAGTGAAATGTCAGCTTCTAGCAACCTTCTGCCATATTTCTGAATATTGTTCTGCTATTTAAAAATCTTTTCCTTTGCGAATATTGGTTGGTGGTAGAGAACAAAGCTCAAAATTAAAATACATTAAAAACTACTTGAGTTCTAAAATGTCACGAGAAAATCAAATCTAGTGAACATGTCTATAGAAAAGATATTTTATCACTTTTAAAGAGAATATTTTATAATAAATTATCAGTAAATTTAAGATTATGTTGATTCAGTGTTAAAATTTTCTATTCATTTATGTTCAATATTTTGATTTATAAAATTTATGAACAATTTATCATTGTAATTATTATCAAGAAATAAATCCTTTACTAATTTTAAAATTTGTTTTACTTTAAAAAAGGATTACATTTTCTAATTCTCACAAAGGTTCCATGTGGTATAGAGCAAGCCTTATGTGTACCAATCCCTTGAAGTTCTTATTATAGTTATAAATTTATATTTGTGTAACTTCTCCTTAATGCATATCTTCCCCACCAGACTGTGATCTCTAAGAAAGCAGGGATCTTTGCTCATTTGAATGTATCATCCCACCAACAAATGTTATATAGATGTATGCCGGGTGTGCAGTAGGAGTTAAATAAAAATTATTTTCTGACCTCCTAAAGGAATAATGACATTAGACATTCAAATCTATTCAAATCATGTAACTAACTACAACCATTCTAAATTTATGCTCACCAAGCAACATTCTAAAGGTTAATTTCCCATCTTTAAGGCACTGCAGGACAGTGCAACTAATCCATTAATTGTTTAATTTTGATTGTTAATATTTCAAGAACAATTCTGGCTGCTTTTTAAAATATCTGTAGCTTGTGAAGATTTCAACATGACTCATCATATGTGAGTTTCCAATTCTTTGACATTATTACAAGGTTGTAAGTCTACAAGGTTAACACCAGAGACTTGAGACTATGGCAAATTCAACATGTGATGCCAATCTTATAAAACTTATCCAAGGCCACCCAGCTAGTCTTCTGCAATCATCCTCTTCATTGGTGACTTTTCTGGGTGGTATGTATCTTTCTGTTTAAACTTCTGCATATAATCCTTCCTCCAATTAATCAAGAAATGTTCTTCCTACATTTTTTTAATGCTTAAGAAATTTGGGATATTGGTAATCATTACATCAAATCTTTGATCAAATAGTGAATTCAACCTGGAAGCAGTGATGGATCAGCTCTCCTTGTGAGAGGCATATTGTCACATGCCAAGCCATTTCTCTTATTCAGGGGAGCTAGAACCTACATTCTGGTTAGTCCCAAAATTTTAAACTGAAATTAAAATATTTTCACCACTAATTCTATAGATACATGCTTACATATAGCTTTTACTCTAGAAATTCAGTTTTTTTAATCACATGTTCTTTTACATAATTCTCTTTGCATATAAATGTATCTGTTTCCTCTGGGATCATTGTGGCTTTTAAAAACATTATGATCTTCCTAATATTTAGTTCAATAAACAAAAAGTGTTTAGATCAGTAAATTAGCTCATGATCTCCTGAAAATCAAAACTAATCAAACAAATTGACTTCTTACAACTCTGATTATAGATGGCAAACAAAGATTATTAAAAACAAATTAGGATAAAATCCACAATTTTAAATTTAGCTGTTTTAGCCTATCTTTACTAATTTCTCCCCTAGGACCTTGTGTCTTAAAGCATTCTTTTCTCACTTTTTTTTTCATATAAATCTTCTTAACTTACCTGGCTTCAATTGGTATCTATGCATTTAAATTTGAATATTTCTAACTCAATTTAAACTTATCCAAAGTTTTTCCTATGGTATAACCACAAACCTCAGGACATCTCTGTAGAACAAATCATGCCCAACTCATTCTTCCTCCTTTATCTTTTTAATTTTCTTCATGTAGGAATTTTCACTGTGCCCAAAAAGAGGATCCTCAAAAAAGAATTTCCTGAACTTACATATACTCAAAAGACATAGGCATCCTATCATATGTCCTCATACCATATGTCTTTTCTTCCTAATCCTGACCTCAGTTTTGATTTTATATGTGTTTATATAATTGTTTCAGTAATCTTTGACTTTCCTCCAGAATCTAAGCTCCTTGAAGGTAGAAACCATGTTTGTTTTTGCTCACCCTTACATTCGCATTGTATCTAGGACATGATAGGTAAGAGAAGAAGCAAGAACTGTGAATGATCTGAATTTGCTATATTTACCAACCATTTAACCTGACAAAAAAAGCTTAAACTTAATTATGTATTGAGTGAAAGAGCAAATTTAACATACTATTAAGTATTTGTTCAATATCTGTATAACTCAAAAGACATGTGAGAGCAGAGGCTCTTTGTCTCATGTACTCTTGTATCTCTACTCCTACCACAGTGTCGGGCACATTAGTAGCTTTCAATAAAATATATGTTAGATCAATAAATGAGTAAATAGATTCCTGATATAAAATTAAAAATCAGTGTCTTCATTTCCTTCCTGCATTGACTCTAATTTATTCTTTGGTACCGGGATAGGAGTGGTGATAGGGTTTTAAAGAACACATCTGTAAGGTTCTTTTTTCCTATATGACAGTTGACCTCAAGTTCTGCCTCTGTTTTTTCTACACAAGCTCTATTATCTATAGTTTCTCTATATGTTTCTCAAGAGAAGGAGTAATTCTCAATTACTTTACACACTAGTTGTTACCTTATGACCATTTTGTTTTGTTTTAAAATACACCACTAAGCATTGACTGCAGTATTTGAAGTATTTATGAACTGTAGCTCTTGGGGAGAAACACATAAGAAAGTATTTATTAGAAGGCTGATCCAAAATACATAAAAGTAAAACAAACTGCAGCAATAAATGTTTACTGTGAGAGAAGATTTGAGTCTTGTGGGAAAAAGGAAGAAAACAAAGTCTAAGAAAACTATATAGCTTTATAAACAATGGGAAAATGAAATACAAAGGGAGCGATCAGATATTAATTAGGTCTGCCGTGGGGATGGACATTCTGGGGCTGGAGGAGAATGACCTATGTTTTATGGTACTCCAGAAGCTGAGCTCTGTCCAATGAGTAAAATTTAAAATAAAGATATTATAGCTTAATATTTAGATAAAACTTAATATTAACCAATGCTTTTTATCAGTAGAAAAAGTTGCCTCTGAGGAAATAAAATAACTATTAATTTTATTTTGAAGTCTTTCATGACCTTCCAATAAGAATAAGGCATTCATCTTCTCTGTATCCCCTGGGAACTTATTTACACCTTGATTATTGTATTGTCACTGTGTGATGGATTGTATAAAATCTATTCTAAGGATAGAGACCCTTGGCATTTTAAATCTTGGTGTTCCCGCTGACTAACACATTGCTTGACACAAGACAGGCTTTCTTTTATTCTTTGTTGAATAAATGGGTGAATGAATGCTTTAAAAACTATTCATGTATTTGAAAGAAGGCACCAGGCAAATCAGCTCTCAGGTTTTTTTTTTTTTACAACTCCAAGAAGGCAAGCATCCATAAAGCTATGATTAGTTTTCAAAGTTACAAATAGTTTAGATAGGATCGATGGCAATTAGTCTTTTCAGATACTGCCCACAAATATGGAAGTATCCATAATACAATTCTATCTGAAAAACAATTTAGGAGTATAAAAAAAGTTAGTCATGGGCAGTGTATTTGCTATATCAGGATTTATCAGGATTATAAATTTTTATGTAAAAAGTTTGGGGTACAGAATCATGAAACATTCCTTCCTCTCATAGATAATTACATAAGAAAGCATAATGATTTGAATATATTTAAATATAGCCAATATCTTTGATTTTCTCACTTAGAAATTATATATACAGTTGACCCTTGAACAACATGAGGGTTAAGGGCACCAATTGCTTGCATAATCAAAAAAACTGCACATAAATTTTGACTCCCAAAAAACTTAACCACTAATAGCCTACTTTTGACCAAAAGTCTTACTAATAGCAAAAACAGTCAGTTAAAACACATTTTATGTTATGTGTGTTATATAGTGTATCCTTACAATAAAGTAAGCTAGAGAAAATAAAATGTTAAGAAAATTATAAGGAAGAGAAAACATATTTACTATTCATTAAGTGGAAGCAAATCATCATAAGGGTTTTCATACTCATCCTCATCATCTCCATGTTGAGTAAGCTGAGAAGGAGGAAGAACAGGAATGGTTGTTCTTGATATTTCAGTGGTGGCAGAGGCAGAAGAATATTTGCGTGTACATGAACCCACAGAGTTCAAACCCATTTTGGTCAAGGGTCAACTTTATACACATATATAAGTCTGCAAATACATAAAGTTCTGGATATACATGTATATACATGTGTGTGTGTATATATATATACACACTATATATGTGTGTGATATAGATATCACTATATATATACACTATATAGTGTGTATATCAGAAATAGAATTGAGAAAATTTTATGATAAATATGTCAAATTTGAGAAACTATAATTTCAAACCCACTACGCACATATATATGCATTTATTTTTTGAAAACAATGCCTCATCTTACAGAAAACTAGCTAAAATTTTCTAGGCAGAGACTCATGTACTGGCATTTTAAATAATAACATGGCTGGAGAATCCTTCAAGACCTAGACCTTGTCTACCTCTCTGATTTCCTCTTCTGCCACACTACTTCCATCTCTCTACACTCTATCCACACTAGCCTTTTCATTACTTAAACATGCCAATGTCATGTATCTCTCTGTTACTTTTGCCTAGAAAGCTTTCAATTTAAATCATTACCTGGCTGTGCCCTGTTAGAATATAATTCTTTATGTGTTTCTCACAATGTCTTTCAAAGAGAAGGCCTGACGGGTTTTGCTGACGACTATTTTTTCATGGATGTTTACATAGTGTCTTCCTCCAAAGCAAAAGGCAGATTTGTTTACTGTCCAGTATAGTAAAGATAATGTTTCCTCTGGGGCACATGTTGGGTAGGTTTGTTTGCAGGTCATTATTAAAGATTGATTTGTTCTAAGCTTAGGTTCCTCAAGTGAGGTGCAAACCTACTGCCTGTGCAGCATCCATTGGAGCCAACTGGCAGTGTCATATCGGATCAAAGGGGACTGGTACACACATGCGACTCATGCTGTTTGCTCTGTCATAACTAATAAAGTCTCTTATCTCTGACCCAAGAGTTTTACATCTTCTGCTAGCAATTATGAAACTGCATCAATCTAATTTGCTAGCATGCAAGTAGTGTAAAATTTCAGATCATTCTAGGTTCATGGCAGCTCTTTCATGTCATTCACATCTCATTTCAGAAGTCTACTTGTCTATTAGGAGTTCCATTAACACCCAATTTAAACTAATCATATACCAAGTCTATTTCTATTTCACTATACTTTATTATTCTGCCTTCAGTATAAGTACCAGAAACAATACCTTTCTTTTATGTATCATAATTATCTGTCTAACCCAACTAGATTGTAAACTCAACTAGAGTAAGAACCTTGTCTGGTATCTTCACCATGGTATTTTCAATATGTCGATAACTGACACCTAAAAGACACTAAAGTGTATATATTGAATTAAAAAAAAATGATTTCCTTGAATCGTGATTACTCTTCCTTAGACTTTTTCTCTTTTTCTTCTGTTGTTACATAATTTTGTATTATTTACAGTGTATTCAAACAATCATATTGCACTCATTTAATCTTTAGTGTCAATGCCCCAGCTTCAGGATATTAAAAGATTACTTTCTACTTCTATCTCAGTCTTATGAATTTAGCAGCTCCTTGCTTCTGTGTCCTCTGTCCATGGATGGTATGTCACTGATGTGAATACTCTGCACATACTCATGATGTTCACAGGCTAGCACCTTTCCCTTCTGAATTGCTTTCACTGTGCTGGGTTAAGTTCCCATTACCCTTCATTTGCTTTTCTGATCCCAATAAAGGTTCTCTTTCTGTACTGCCTTCCATAAAATTATACTTTCAGGAAAACCCTACAGGAAACTTCTCTGAAAAGACAAGCTACTTGGGGTCCATTAAAGGGAACTCCAACTCATTACAGCTGTCTGTTTGACATCATTATGGAGCCCTTCCATGAATAAAGGATAGCACAAAGCCCCTAGAAAACAATGAAAGTCACACAATAATTGCCTCAGAAATGAAGAGATAGCAAGTGCAAAATTACTGAGCAGTGTGGTAATACATTAATAGAATTATGAATGAGAGAGGATCCTAGAGAGAGTAGTTTAGGTTAAGTTTAAGTATTGAAGTCAAAACAGAACTAAGCAGGAATGGACAGATAAACATTTCAGCAAGAGCAGTAGCAAGGAAATTAAGAAATGATTTGTTTGAATTTTAAAAGGGAGCTTTGGGTGTGGGGCTAGAGCTTGATTATCATCACACCTTTCTCACTTGGCAAATGATCAATTAAGTTATATATCTCTCAAAAATTATTATTTGGGAGGAAAACTATTGATTTTACCTCAGAATGCTGCTGGAAAATTGAAAAGGAAAAAATTGTAGCACATTTTGATGTTTATACTCTGAACTGTGTCTCCTCCACTTTAGGAATTTTATTTTAAATATTACATTTTATACATACATTATACTATAGTAACTGTGATGGGCTGAATTCTGTCCCTCTAAAATTCATACATTGAAGCCCTAATCCCCAATGTGACTATATTTGGAGCTAGGGTCTTTAAAAAGGTAATTAAAGGTAAATAAAGTCATAAGAACAGGAGCGTAATTCAATAGGACTGGCATCATAAGAAGCGGAAGGAATACCAGGGGTGCATGTGTAGACAAAGGGCCATGTGAGGACACAGACTTCTTTCCTTAACTTGCAGGTGGTTACCTTCTCTCTAGAAGTCTTAGGACGAACCAAATCTGCCAATGCCTTGATCTTGGAGGTCCAGCCACCAGAATAGTGAGAAAATATAATTTTGTTGTTTAAGCTACCCATGTATGGTATTTTGCTATGGCAGCCCTAGCAAGCTAATATAGGAACCCACGTAACAGAAACTAAGTTGCTCTTCAAAAATGATAAATTTTGGTGAGAGAATTTTTATCATGAAGGGAACAATGATTTTCACTTATATGCAATTTAATTCAATAGCTTTTAAGCACTTGGTTCCAGGAACTATGTTAGAAGTTGAAACAACAGCCAATTTTAGAATAACTTATACAATGAAGGATTTCTGTAACTGTTTTCTCACAATTATCTGTGAAGAATTATAATCCTCACATTGAAAAAAAAAAAAAAAAGATAGGATAAAGACCACTTAAAGAATGCAGCCAAGATTTCTCATTTGGGCCTGGAAAAGCTAGCCCCAAACACTGATCCTCTGGGGGGGGAAAAAAAAAACAAAACACAAACCAAACACACATTCTTACTGTTTTGCCACAGTTAAGTCTACCTCACATTAAGGAATTTTTGTTTTCAAAGTAGAGAACCAGTCATGAAGTCAAGTTAAAGGCTGTAAACCAAATGTTTATTATAAGGTCATATAAATGGGTGGAAAGCTTAAAGTTTCATAAATTTATTCTACTCTGTGTACTGGGCTAACAAAACACATATTTTATTTGTTTTTGTCATTTTATTGTTTTGCTCAATACACTCCTGCACTTTACCTGTGAGAAATCAAAAGGGTTTTAGACAGATAATCTAACATGTAGAAGAAATCTAGATATATTGCCAGTCACTTTCATCTTCTCCTGTAATAAAATATTATTTCCTCCTAAAAAACACCATAAGTATTATTCAAGTTCCACTAGATCCATTTTCAAAAAATTATCTTATATATTATTTGCTATCCACTGGCCTTGACTCATCTCCATTTTCCCTCAATTTAGAGTTTATCAGTGCTTTTAGCATTGCTTTACATTTATATTTCTTTAAGAGATAGATTGTTTTAAAATATTTAAATGAAAGCAGAGCAGAGAAATGAGTTTAGTGGCAATAATTTAGAGAACTTTTCACTGTAAAGCGAATTCAGTTCTTCAAAAAACATCACAAAATATGACCAAAATATGTGGAGATAAACTAGATAAATTCTGCAAAAACTCTAAGCATATATTTATTAAAAAACATCTTAGTGCTTATGGTAATGCACCAGGCCCTAGGGGTAAATGTAAACTAATTATGATTCCTGTGCTTAAATATGCAGTCTAACAATTATTACATACCAGGTAATAAATGCTTGGAATGAGCTGGGAACAGACAGTGGAGACACCTAAATTAAAATGGAAAGTCAAGGAAACCTTGCTGGAAGAAGTGGCCAATGAGCTGAGTTTGAAGAATGAACAGACATTGGTTAGTCAACAAGAAAATGAAATTTCAGGTAGAGAAAATATCACTTGAGAAAGGGGAAAGAAAATATAAAATAGCATTGCACAGTCAGAGATCCCTTAAGACAGTATGGCTGGAGGAAAATATATGTAAGAATGAATAATTGAAGGTAATGTTATACATGTGCATAGGCATCATATCATGAGAGATTATGTTTGCACTTTATCTTGGGAACAATGGGACTCTTTGGAGGTTTTAATAATTTTGTAATTTCTTTTCATCAGATTTGTATTTTAGAAGCTTTTCTGTGAAATGGTGTAGTGAGTATGTTACACTCAATTTTGACAGAGAAGAAAGATGCTAACCTCCAAGCTGGTTAAGAGCTTGAGACTCATATAGTTACAGACCCAATAGGAAATCCTGTGTTTACCACTTACTTGGCAAAATTATTTGTGAGACCTTGGACAAAATATATATAATATTTGCGGCTCAGCTATTTTCACTTCAAAAATAGAAACAGGGGGCGGGGCCAAGATGGCCCACTTGAAGCACTAGCGTTAGGAGGCTCCTATCAAAGAAAACCGTAATAAGCGTGTGAATCCTTCACAGGCAACCAATGTATCCAGGTTCTCTCATCAAAATTGACTAGAAGGCTGGCATGACCCACAGAGAGAAGGAAGAACAGTGTGGTGCAGCAGCCCACCTGAGAGCCACACAAGGAAGGGGAACCCCCTCCCCCCACAGCCAAGGGAGGTGGTAAGTGAGCATGCTGCCCAGCTAGGGAAACTGTGCTTTTTCCATGGAACTGTGCAATCCACAGATTGAAAGATCCCACTCGCAAACCCACACCACTGAGGCCTAGTGTCCCAACCCTGAATGCACAAATTCTTAGAACCTCTCAGCTGGAATCTGCTTAAGTCTATCAAACTCCCAGGGGGAGGGGTGACCAGCACGGACTGTGGCTGCCTGCTTTCTAAGCCCTTTGAGCTCCTTTAGGGAGGGGAAGCAGCTTGCACTGGGACTCGAAACTGCCTAACCTGCTAAGCTTCCTGGGCAGGGGAAGTGTGGCTCCCATTTCTATAGCTCCAGAATATGCTTTTTCCCCTGATGGAGGCGGGGAGGCTGGACGGCTAGGTCCCAAGACTTGTCCCCACAGCCCAACACACCAGCTGTGGTAGTCTGCAACCAGAGTGCCTCTTCAGGCCTAACCCTGACCCATCCATCCTCAGTGAGTGGAGCTTCCCTGCAGGATCTCCAATAACTCCAGCCAGAGGCTCCAGGACAGAATTAGAATCTCCCTAGGCCTGAGCCCCCAGGGGGAGGGGTGGCCATAGTCTCTGTGGACCAGCAGACTTAGCCTCTCTTCCTGTAGTTCTGAGGAATCTGGGCAGCCCAGACAAGTGAGTTTCCCCCAAGCGAAACATACCCTTTCCACCAAGGGACAAAGTGCTTCATTAAACAGGTCCTGCTCCCCAGGCCACCCAACTGGATGAGACCCTCCAACAGGGGTTATCAGACACCCTATACAGGATCAATTCTACTGACATCAGGTTGGTGCCCCTCAAGGTCAGAGGTCCCAGAAGAAAGGACAGGCACCCATATTTGCTGCTCTCCAGCCTCCTTGAGTGACATCTGTAGGCAGGGGTGCAAATCAGATGAACAGGTCCTGAAGTGAACCGTCAGCAAACTGCAGTAACCCTACAGAAGAGGGACCTCACTATTGAAAGTAAAACAAGGCCGGGCGTGGTGGCTCACACCTGTAATCCCAGCACTTTAGGAGGCCGAGGCGGGCGGATCACCTGAGGTCGGAAGTTTGAGACCAGCCTGACCAACGTGAAGAAACCCTGTCTCTACTAAAAATACAAAAAAATTAGCCAGACGTGCTGGCATATGCCTGTAGTCCCAGCTACTTGGGAGGCTGAGGCAGGAGAACTGCTTGAACCTGGGAGGCGGAGGTTGCAGCGAGCCACGATCGTGCCACTGAATGCCAGCCTGAACAACAGAGCAAGACTCCATCTTAAAAAAAAAAAAAAGAAAAAAAGAAAGTAAAACAAACAAGCAGAAAGTGACAACAACAGCATCAACAAAAACAACAACAAAAAAGGCCCCCACAAAAACCCCATCCAAGGGTCATCAGCATCAAAGACCGAAACTGGACAAACTCATGAAGATGAGAAAGAATCAATGAAAAAATGGTGAAAACCCAAAAGGCCAGAGTGCCTCTTCTCCTCCAAATGATTGCAATGTCTCTCCATCAAGGGCGCAGAACTGGATGGAAGATCAGATGCACAAATTGACACAAGTAGGCTTCAGAAGATAGGTAATGAAAAACTATGATGAGCTGAAAGAGCATGTTCTAACCCAGTGAAAAGAAGCTAAGAACCTTGATAAAAGGTTAGAGAAATTGCTAACTAAAATGACCAGTTTAGAGAGGAACATAAACAAATGGATGGAGCTGAAGACTGAAGCTACCATTGGTTGGAGTACCAGAAGGAGACAGGGAGAATGGAAACAAGCTGGAAAAGACACTTCGGGATATTATCCAGGATAATTTCCCAACCTAGTAAGACAGGCAAACATGCAAATTCAGGAAATGCAGAGAACACCATTAAGATACTCCACGAGAAGATCGACCTCAAGACATATAATCATCAGATTCTCCAACATCAAAATGAAGGAAAAAGTAATAAGGGCAGCCAGAGAGAAAGGCCAGGTCACCTACAAAGGGAAGCCCATCAGACTAACAGCACACCTCTCAGCAGAAGCTCTACAAGGCAGGAGAGATTGGGGGCCAATATTCAACAATACTAAAGAATTTTCAACCCAAAATTTCATATCCTGCCAAACTAAGCTTCATCAGTGAAGGAGAAATAAAATCCTTTCCACACAAGCAAATGCTGAGGGATTTCCTTACCACCAGGCCTGCCCTGCAAGAGCTCCTGAAAGCAACACTAAATATGGAAAATAAAAACTGGTACAAGCCACTGCAAAAACACACCAAAATATAAAGATCAATGACACTACGAGGAAACTGTATCAACTAGTGTGCAAAATAACCAAATAGCATCATGATGACAGGATCAAATTCACACTTAACAATACTAACCTTAAATGTAAATGGGCTAAATGCCCCAATTAAAAGACACAGACTGGCAAATTGGATAAGGAAACAAGACCCATTGGTGTGCTGTATTCATGATACCCATCTTATGTGCAAAGACACACACAGGCTCAAAATAAAGGGATGGAGGAAAATTTACCAAGCAAACAGAAAGCTTAAAGAAGGTCTCTGATAAAACAGACTTTAAGTGAACAAAGATCAAAAAAGACAAATAAGGGCATTACATAATGGTAAAGGGAACAATTCAACAAGAAGAGCTAACTATTCTAAATATATGCACCAAATACAGGAGCATCCAGATTCATAAAAAAAGTTTTTGGAGACCTACAACGAGACTTAGACTCCCACACGATAATAGTGGGAGACTTCAACACACCACTGTCAGTATTAGACAATGAGACAGAAAATCAACAAGGATATTCAGGACTTGAACTCAGCTCTAGATCAGGTGAACCTAGTAGATGTCTACAGAACTCTCTCCTGCAAATCAACAAAATATACATTATTCTCAGTGCCACATGGCACTTATTCTAAATCCACCACATAATTTGAAGTAAAACACTCCTCAGAAAATGCAAAAGAATTGAAATCATAACAATCAGTCTCTCAGACCACAGTGCAATCAAATTATAACTCAGAATTTAAAAACTCACTCAAAACCACACAATTTCATGGAAATTGAACAACCTGCTCCTGAATGACTCCTGGGTAGATAATGAAATTAAGGCAGAAATCAAAAGTCCTTTGAAACCAATGAGAACAAGGAGACAATGTACTGGAATCCACGGGACACCACTAAAACGGTGTTAACAGGGAAATTTATAGCACTAAATGCTCACATCAGAAAGCTAGAAAAATCTCAAATCGACACCCTAACATCACAATTAAAAGAGTTAGAGAGGCAAGAGCAAACTAATCCAAAAGCTAGCAGAAGACAAGAAATGACTAAGATCAGAGAAGAAAAAAAGGAGATAGAGACACAAGAAACACTCCAAAAAATCAACAAATCCAGGAGGTGGTTTTTTTGAAAAAATTAACAAAATAGATAGACCACTGGCTAGACGAGAGAGAAAAATCAATTAGACACAATAGAAAATGATAAAGGGAATATCACCACTGATCCTACCAAAATACAAACTACCATCAGAGAATTCTATAAACATCTCTATGCAAATAAATGAGAATCTAGAAGAAATGGATAAATTCCTGGACTCACACATCCTACCAACACTACACCAGGAAGAAGTTGAATTCCTGAATAGACCAATAACAAGCTCTGAAATTGAGGTAGTAATTAATAGCCTACCAGCAAAAAAAAAAAGTCCAAGACCAGACAGATTCACAGCTGAATTCTACCAGAAATACAAAAAGGAGCTGGTACCATTCCTTCTGAAATTATTCCAAACAATTGAAAAGAAGGGACTCCTCCCTCACTCATTTTATGAAGCCAGCATCATTCTGTTACCAAAACCTGGAAGAGGCACAGTAAAAAAAAGAAAATTTCAGGCCAATCTCCCTGATGAACACTGACGCAAAAATCCTAAATAAAATACTGGCAAACTGAATCCAGCAGCACATCATAAAACTTAACCACTACAATCAAGTCGGATGCAAGACTGGTTCAACATTTGCAAACCAATAAACACAATCCATTGCATAAACAGAATCAAAACCAAAAACCACATGATTATCTCAATAGATGCAGAAAAGGCCTTTGATAAAATTCAACATCCCTTCATGTTAAAAACTCTAAATAAACTAGGTATTGATGTAACATATCTCAAAATATTAAGAGCTATTTATGACAAACCCACAGTTAATATATTGAATGGGTAAAAGCTGGAAGCATTCCCCTTTGAAAACCAATACAAGATAAGGATGCCCTCTCTCACCATTCCTATTCAACATAGTATTGGAAGTTCTAGCCAGGGCAATCAGGCAAGATAAAGAAATAAAGGATATTCAAATATGAAGAAAGAGAGTCATGTTGTCTCTGTTTTCAGACCACATGATTTTATATTTAGAAAACCACATTGTCTCAGCCCAAAAACTTCTTGAATTGATAAACAACTTCAACAAAGTCTCAGGATATAAAGTCAATGGGCAAAAATCGCAAGCATTCCTTTACACCAACAACAGGCACGCAGAGAGCCAAATCGTGAATGAACCCCTATTCACACTTGCTACAAAGAGAATAAAATACCTAGGAATACAACTAACAAGGGATATGAAGGACCTCTTCAAGGAGGACTACAAACCACTCCTCAGGGAAATAAGAGAGGACACAAACAAATGGAAAAACATTCCATGCTCATGGATGCGAAGAATCAATATCATGAAAATGGCCATACTGCCCAAAGTAATTTACAGATTCAATGCTATTCCCATCAAACTGCCATTGACTTCTTCACAGAATTAGAAAAAACTATTTTAAATTTCATATGGAATCAAAGAAGATCCTGTATAGCCAAGACAATTCTAAGCAAAAAACACAAAGCTAGAGGCATCATGCTACCTGACTTCAAACTATATTACAAGGCTACAGTAATCAAAACAGCATGGTACAGGCACCAAAATAGACATATAGATGAATGGAGCAGAACAGAGACTTCAGAAATAACATCATGCATCCACAACCATCTAATCTTCAACAAACCTGACAAAAACAAGCAATGGGGAAAGGATCTCCTATCCAGTAAATGGTGCTGGGAAAACTGGCTAGCCATATGCAGAAAACTGAAACTGGACCCATTCCTTACACCTTATACAAATATTAACTCAAGATGGATTAAAGACATAAATATAAAACCCCAAACCATAAAAACCCTAGAAGAAAACCTAGGCAATACAATTCAGGACATAGGTGTGGGCAAAGGCTTCATGACAAAAATGCCAAAAGCAATTACAACAAAAGCCAAAATTGACAAATGGGATCTCATTAAACGAAAGAGCTTCTGCACAGCAAAAGAAACTATCATCAGAGTGAACAGGCAATCTACATTATGGGAGAAAATTTTTGCAATCTACCCATCTGACAAAGGTCTAATATCCAGAATTTACAAAAAAACTTAAACATGTTTACAAAAAAAAAAAAACAACCAACCACATCAAAAAGTGGGCAAAGGATATGAACAAACACTTATCAAAGGAAGACATTAAAGTGGCCAAAAAACATATAAGAAAAAGCTCAACATCATTGATCATTAGAGAAATGTAAATCAAAACCACAATGAGATACCATCTCACACCAGTTAGAATGGTGATTATTAAATAGTCAGGAAACAATAGATGCTGGCGAGGCTGTGGAGAAATAGGAATGCTTTTACACTGTTGATGGGAATGTAAATTAGTTCAACCATTGGGGAAGACAGTATGGCGATTCCTCAAGGACCTAGAACCGGAAATATCATTTGACCCAGGAATCCCATTACTGGGTATATACCTAAAGGAATATAAATCGTCCTACTCTAAAGACACATGCACATATATTTTTATTGCAGCACTATTTGCAATACCAAAAACATGTAATCAAACTAATTGCCTATCAATTACAGGCTGGATAAAGAAAATGTGGTACACATACACCATGGAATAACATGCAGCCATAAAAATGAATAAGTTCAGGGACATGGATGAAGCTGGAAGCCATTATCCTCAGCAAACTAACACAGGAAGAGAAAACCAGACACTTCATGTTCTCACTCATATGTGGGAGTCAAACATTGAGAACACGTGGACACATAGAGGAGATCATCACACACAAGGGCCTGTTGGTGGGTGGGGCTTGAGGGGAGCGAACTTAGAGGATGGGTCAGTAGGTGCTGCAAACCACCATGGCACATATATACATATGTAACAAACCTGTACATTCTGCACATGTAGCCCGTTGTTTTTTTTAGAAGAAAAAAATTAGAAATAGTAATAGTACTTACATCATTAGCTTATTGTGAAACTTAAATGAGAGAAAACATGTCAAGCTTTTAACTATAATTATTGTTTAGTATATATTTTATGTATTATCAATAATACTCTGGATGATAATTAATGTGAGCAGCACAAAGACAATGACAGTAAGAATGGAGAGAGATCAAGAAAGCTTGATTACTCTTTGGATATGATTGAGATGGGGTCCTGGATTACTATCAGTGTTTTGGTTTAGGTGGTTGGTACATCTTCACATCATTCACTAAGGCAGGGAGGAAAGAGGGATGACAAAGTTTAGAAGGAGATAATAAGTTCAGTTTGAAATACAGGAAATTTGAGAGCCCTGTGGGATGATCACATGGAGATAATCAGAAAGTAGTTGGATGTAGGTCAAGTGTTCTGGACTGCAACATAGTCAATATAACAGAAGAGTATATAGATTCAAAGGCACATAATGCCAGGGGTAGAAGCCATAAGAATAAATACACCTGAAAGGGTAATTAAATAAAAACATACAAAGAAGACTATAAACAAATTATGACAAAAGTATTTTTTAAAGTTATGTTTATTTAAAAAAAACCTGAGGTAAAAACAGTCTCAATGAATTAGCAATAAAACATGTCAAATGCCATAGGACAATCTGGTAAGATAAGGACAATCACTAATCTACTGTCTTTGGCAACGTGGAAGTAATTGATGATCTCCTTCATAAGGAATAAATTACTTTACAGCCTCTATTCTTACATTTGTTCCCCATATAAATCAAAAATTAAAAGTCCTAACTTTTGGATATTTTCTGAGAATTCTACTTTAAAAATGTATAAATCTGAACTGCTGAGAGATATTACATAATTTTTTAAATGTTTGCATTATTTACTGGTATTATTTATTTACTTTTAATTCACCACCACCTTCCCAGGGGCATTATAAAAGTGTCCCTGAATTTTTCAAGGGGCAGTTAAACATAAACTTAGAGATAGCTCTTTTAAAATTGGGGAAGAGAGAAGCTTATATAGTTCATAAATCAAGATCACTGGTAATGAAAACCATTTAAATGCAATAATTCAAATCAGATCAAAAAGTCACCGTAAAATAACACATTTTAAACTTAGTCTATGAAGAACTGTGGGAGGTTGACTATTGGTGACTTCATCTATGAACTGAAAATGTCCTGATTAGATCACCAAAGAAACACATGCAGATTGATTTCCAATATCTCACTATTCAGCACTCCTAAAAGGGTATGCAGAAAATAACGAACTAAATTAAGAAATTAGCTTTTCTCTAAATCCCTCCTAATTGTGCACTAGATCCCATCCCCTCTCACTTGCTCCAAGGATTCACTCACAAACTCTACCCTCTTCTGAATCATTGATTTCTCCCTTTCTGTTCTTCCATTAAAAATAAATGAAATTGAAATATATTATTTTACTTGACTTGGTTTTATTTCTGTGCCAGTTCTTCCCTATAGCCCTAATTTCTCTTCCTTCCTTTGCAGTAAAAATTATGTTTATATTTGATGTCTCCAACTTCTTTCCTTACATTTTCTCTTAAACACACTCTAAAAAAGTTTCTGCCTATCCCTCTGCCAAGGTGCTTTGTTAATATCTCCAATAATCTGCGTGTTGCTAAATCTATGCTGAGTTCAGTTACCATCTTCACTGGCCTACTAGCAGCGACCTTTGCCACAGTTGATATTTTCATTTTCCTTGATATACTTTCTTCACTTGGCCTCTCTGTACCACATTCAGGTTTTCTCCTCATCGCTGCCTGCTGCTTTTGTTTCCTTTCTTGATTCCTTTTCTACCTGACCTCTCAAAGTTCTTCCATTGGCTTCTTTCTTTCTACATTCTCTCTTCCGGTAACCTAAAGCTCCACCATAACTTTAAATCTACTTATATGTGAACAACTCTTAAAATTTTTTATTTAGTCCAAACATTTTTCCTGAGCTTTAGATTTAAATGTCTTCCGGACATTTCAAACTCAATAGTTTGGAAACTGACTTTCTGACAATTTCTCCAATCCTCTAGTCACAGACCAATTGTACCCCATCTCAGTTGATGGAACCCTTCAGTTTCTCAGGCTAAAAATATCACAGTCATCCTGATCATGTTTCTTTCATGCCCCACATCTACTTATTTAGCAAAATCTATTGGCTCTACCTTCAAATATATCCAGCATGTTACCACTTTTCACCGTCCTTATTTTATTCCACCATTCTTTCTCATCTAGTTTGCTGCAATTACCCCCAACTGCTCTACCAGCCTCTACTTTGCACCCCCTACAATCTATTCTCAACACAGAAATCAAATCCTGTCATCACTTTCCTAAAACTCTCCAAACAACTTCACACCTCAGAATAAAAAACAAAACCCTTTCAATGTCTACAAGGGTCTGCATATTTGTTTTTCTCCAATCCTTACCCTTTTGCTACTTCTCTAAGTGGTTCTTGCACTTTTGTCTCCCTGAATCTCTTGGCTCTATACACGGTAGTCACTAATTCCTTAAACAAAGCACGCACGCTCCTTACAGCACCCCTACATTGGCTCTTCCCTCGGCCTTGAATGTTTTCCTTGCAAATAACTGCTTAGCTAACTCCCTCTTCTATCTCAAGATTTTGGCCAGATTTCAGATATAAATGAAGCCCACCCCAGCCCCCATCTTTAAAATTGTACTCATCTCCAGATTCTCTCCCAGTCTCCTATTTTTTGTAACTTTTTTATTCTTCTCTACTCTTATCAACTTTCAAAATGCTGCGTAATTTATTACTTACTATATTTCTCTTTGTTTTTTGTCTCCCATTACAAGCTAAGGGAGTTTGGTCTGTTTTGTTCAACGATATATCCAAACACCTAGAACAGTGTATGGTACATAGTAGTAGATACAGAATAAATAAATAAATATCTGTTTCTGAGTGACAGTTTGAAAAACAATCTTGACTAACTTAAAATGCACTAGTTGCTCCTCCATCATTCTAAATCAAAGGTCAAACTGGAGGTTTCACTGGATTACTTTTAAATAGGTGCATAGCATTATAATCTACGTTCATCCCTTTGTAATTTGTCATTAAATAATACAACAAAAATGGGTAATGCTTAAAATTCCCTTATTCTTATTGTTCAGTATCTAAGCATCACTATCTTTTTGGCAATAAAGTTTTACTTGTCATATCATTTTAGATTTGTATTAATTGCAAACAAAACAATCCTTTAAAATAAACCTCCATATTTATACATCTATCGTATATACATGTAAATACTACTTTTGCCTAAAGAGATCTGAAATAAGATTCAACCAATGGCAAAAATAGTAATTCAAAGATGATTACATTTGGGGTAAATTTTTTATGTTTAGCATTTTTCTGTATTGCTGAAATCATGTATTTAGTATATATAATTTTATAAAAAACAAAAATGTAATATTCTTTAAAAGAATTAAAAGTACCACTAGAGGAATAGAAATGAGACATGTAACTCCCAAACCACAAGAGGAGGATAAATGAAATATGAGGCAAAATCAAATAATTCAACAAAAGGCAGGCAGGGATGAAAAAAATAAAATTAAAATAGAATGTAAAACAAAAATAAGCTTTAAAAACATCAAAATATCATTTTTCTAAATCATGAAAGGTTTAACTATGTTACAGTCCCTTAGAAAAGATAAATACTATCGGGTTTAAATATAAAATTTCTAACTTTGCTATATGTTATTTAAGATGAGGAAAGGCAAAAACAAAGAGGAAATAAACTTCTTATTTCATGAAACAAGCAAAAGATGCTCCCTGTCAAAGCACCTCTTTCTTACAAATGATAGAGCATGTTCAAATCAACAAATCAAAGAAGAAAAATAATTTACAAGTATAAGCAAGAAAAACACTTTCATTATCATACAGTAATAAAAACAATTTATGTTGTAACATATTTTATTTGTATTACAATATAAACTATATTACCACTTATATGTACATTATTGTAAAAAATTATTATATATGATACTATAAAGACAAGATCAAGAGAATCAGATAATTCTTAGAATTAGCAAGGTTTCCAAATACAAAAATCAACTTATAAAAATCAATATATAGTAGTACATCAAAAATAACAAAAATAGAAATAAATATTTATAGTAGCAACAAAACTCTAAAGTAGCCAGGACATAATCAACCATGTACAAAATTATTATAGAATATATTTTTAAAGTCTATTAAATGATAAAAGGAAACTATTAAAAAAGACCTTTACAATATTGATGCCAATATTTGCAAATTAATCTATATATTTAAAGAAGTTTTAATGAATATTCCAGGAGGATTTGGGGAAGAAAATTGATAAACTAAGTTTTATCCGGGGGAAAAATATGATCTACCAAAGCTAAGATGATTTGGAAAAAGAAAACAAAAAGAGGAGATGTTTCCTGCTTAATTTTAAGTTATATTACAAAGCCTTGGTGAATTCAATGGTGTTAAACTGGTGTAGAAAAGATAAACCAAAAAATAAATAAATAAATAAGCCAAATGGAGAAACCCAAAACAACCTACGTGTATACAGAACTTAGTAATTGAGAATATATGAGAATACTCCCTCAGTAAGAAAACAATGGAATATGTATTGAATGTTATTGAGAGATTCTCCTTCATCTATGAAGAAAAATAAAGATGGATCTGTTCCTTTCATCATAATCTAAAATGAATTTGACATCACTGGAAGGTCAAAATATAAAAGGTATAAAGTTAACAGAAGACAACAGGAGATTATTTTGTTATTATGGCTAAGGAAGAACATATTAAAGAAGACCCAAAAAGGAAGAACTTCAGAAAGTGACAATTTGACAGATTTTATCCTTTCAAAATAAAATATATTTGTTCAACCCTAAAAACTAAATCAACAATTCTCAAAGTTCCATGATGAAACCTAGGGTAGAGATGAGAGTATGCAAGACCCCTTCATGGAGTTCATGAAGTTAAACTTATCTTTATAATACTCATACATCCTTGCCTTTTTCACTGTGTTGATATTTTTCCTGATGGTGCACAAGCAATGATGGATAAAATTACTGGTGCCTTAGCTCAAATCACGGTTGCAATGCCAAGTTGTCCCAGTAGTCACTGAATTCTTCACTGCCACACACTCACAGTTACTTAAAAATGCTATTTTCACTGAACTTTTCTTGATGAAGCAATACAAATTAATAAAATTTAAAAATCTTGATAGCTGAGGAGTACACTTCTCTTAAATAGTCCATGTGAATAGATGAGAAGTATGTATAAAGCACTTCTGCTACACACTGAAGTACAATGTTGGTCTCAAGCAAAAGTACTTCCATGATTGCTTAAATTTGGAGTTGAATTATTGTTCCTTTCATGGAAAAAATAACTACAGTTATTCAGACTCTAGTATTTGGCAGACATCTCCAAAATGAATCAAGAAATTAACAGTATTTATTACCAATAATAAAATGCAAGAATTCAGGCAAAAGTTAGATTCCCAATATTGTGAAGAGATTAGTAGTAATAGTAACAAAAACAGTTTGTGGGGATTTTATAATTAATGGGTCAACATTTGGAAAACGTACAGTAACTCAGTGTATCAAATATTGCTCAAGCAATCAATAAGTTACATCACATCATTTATGGGTAAAAGATTGATTCAAAGTGCAACATAGATTAATAGATTTTAATGAAATAGAGTAAAAATGCTCATTAGCCTGGATGCAGATGCTCACACCTATAATCTCAGTATTTTGGGAGGCCAAGACAGGAGGATCACTTGAACCCAGGAGTTCAAAACCAGCCTGAGCAATATAGTGAGACTTCATGTCTATAAAAAAATTAAAAAATTAGCCAGGCATTGTAGCACCCACCTGTAATCCCAACTACTCAGGAGGCTGAAGTAGGATCACTTGAGTTTATGAAGCTTAGTTTGGCTGGATATATATTCAAGGATGTTAAGGAATAAAACTATGCAGGAGATGAAAAATGAAATGGCCATTTTAAGAAAGAGCTAAACTGATCTAATAGAGTTCAGAAGCTCATTTCAAGAATTTCAAACTACAATTTCAAGTACTAGCAGCAGAATTGACCAAGCTGAGGAAAGAATCTCAGAGCTCAAAGACCAGTCTTCCAAAATAACTCAGACAAAAATAAATTAAAAAACAATAAATATGATTGAACAAAACCTCCAAGAAATATAGGACTATGGAAAGAGACCAAATCTAAGACTCATTGGTGTCTCTGAAAGAGAGAGAAAGCAAGTAACTTGGAAACGAATTTCAGGATATCATCCATGAAAATGTGGCCAACCTCACTAGAGAGGCCAACATTTAAATTCAGGAAATACAGAGAATGCCTGTGAAATACTACACAAGAAGACCATCCCCAAGACATATAGTCATCAGATTCTACAAGGTCAAAATAAAAGAAAAAATGTTAAAGACAGCTAGAGAAAACAGGCAGGTCACCAGCAAAGGGAACCCCATCAGGCTAACAGCAGACCTTTCAGCAGAAACCCTACAAGCTAGAAGAGACTGGAAACCTATATTCAGCATTCTTAAAGAAAAGAAATTCCAACCAAGAATCTTATATCCAGCCAAACTAAGCTTCATAAGCAAAGGAGAAATAAGATCCTTTTCAGACAAGCAAATGCTAAGGGAATTCATTACCACCAGACCTTCCTTACAAGAGGTCTTGAAGGGAGTGCTAAGTATGGAAAAGAAATATAGTTACTAGCCACTACAAAAGCACACTTAGGTAAATGGACCAAAGTCACACCATAAAGCAATCATACAAACTGGTGTATATCATAACTAGCTAACAACAGGATGACAGTATTAAATCTTCACATATCAATGCTGGCCTTGAATGTAAATGGGCTAAATGCCCCAATTAAAAGCCATTGAGTGGCAAGTTGGATAAAGAAATAAGACTCAGTGGTATGATGTCTTCAAGAGACTCATCTCGTATGCAATGAAACCTGTAGGCTCAAAGTAAGAGAATAGAAAATAGATATATACAGAACTCTTCACCCCAAAAACAACAGAATATACATTCTTTTCATCTGCACATGGGACATACTCTAAAATCAACCACACAATCAGACATAAAACAATACTCAGCAAATTCAAATAAAGAAAAAAACAACAATTTGGGAGGCTGAGGTGGGTGGATCACCTGAGATCAGGAGTTTGAGGCCAGCCTGGCCAACATGGTGAAACCCACTCTCTACTAAAAATACAAAAATTAGCTGGGAGTGATGGCAGGCACCTGTAATCCCAGCTACTCAGGAGGCTGAGGCAGGAGAATCACTTGAGCCAGGGAGGTGGAGGTTGCAGTGAGCTGAGATTGTAACATTGCACTCCAGCCTAGGCAACAAGAGTAAAACTCGTCTCAAAAAAATAAAAAGAAAAAGAAAAAACAGTAACATCATATGATCCACACTCTTAAGATCACAGAGCAATAAAAATGAAATCAATACGAAGAAAATCACTCAAAACCATACAATTACATGGAAATTAAACAACCTTTTCCTGAATGACTTTTGGGTAAATAATGAAATTAAGGCAGAAATAAAGAAATTCTTTGAAACTAATGAGAACAAAGATACAACATACCAGAATCACTGGGACACAGCTAAAGCCGTCTTAAGAGGGAAGTTTATAGCACTAAATATCCACTTCAAAAAGTTAGGCAAATCTTAAATTAATGACATTAACATCACAACTACAGGAACTAGAAAGGAACTAGAGAAACAAGAGCAAGCCGACCCCAAAGCTAGCAGAAGACAAGAAGTTACCCAAATCAGAGCTATACTGAAGGAAATTGAGATGCAAATGAACAAAAAAACAAACGAAAGATTAATTAATCCAGGATTTGGTTTTTTGAAAGAATTAATAAGATACAACAGACCACTAGCTAGACTAATAAAAAGAGAAAATCCAAATAAACACAATCAGAAATAACAAAGGGGACATTACCACTGACCCCACAAAAATACAAAAATCCCTCAGAGACTACTATGAATACCTTTATGCACACAAGCTAGAAAACCTAGAAGAATGGAAAAATTCCTGAAAACATATAACCTCCCCAGATTGAACTAAGAATAAATTAAATCCCTGAACAGACCACTAACAAGTTCTGAAATTGAATCAATAATAAAGAGCCTAACAACCAGAAAAAGCCCAGGACCAAACAGTTTCACAACTGGATCCTACCAGTTTCATAAAGAAGAGCTGGTACCATTCCTATTGAAACTATTCCAAATAATTGTGGAGGAAGAACTCCTCCCTAACTCATTCCATGAGGTCAGCATCAACCTGATACCAAAACTTGGCAGAGACACATACAAAATAAGAAAACTTCAGGCTAATATTATTGATGAACACAGATGCAAAAATCCTCAATAAAATACTAGCAAATGAAATCCAGCAGCTTATCAAAAAGCTAATTCACTCCAGAAATTAAGTAGACTTTATCATCCACATGCAAGATTGGTTTAACATACAAACACAAAAATCAATAAACGTGATTAATCATGTAAACAGAACTAAAAACAAAAACCCAATAATTACCTCAACTGACGCAGAAAAGGCTTTCAATAAAACATCCCTTCATGTTAAAAACCTTAACAAACTAGACATTGAAGGAACATATCCCAAAATAATAAGAGCCATCTATGCCAAACCCATAGCTAACATCATACTAAATGGGCAAAAGCTGGAAGCATTCCCCTGGAAAATTGGCACAATATAAAGATTCTATCTCACACTCTGATTTAACATAGTATTGGAAGTCCTGACCCAGCAATCAGGCAAGAGAAAAAAATAAAGGCATAAAAATAGGAGGAGAGGAAGTAAAACTATCCCTGTCTGCAGATGACATGATTCTGTATCTACAAAACACCATAGTCTCTGACCAAAAGCTCCTAGATCTGATAAACAACTTTAGCAACTTTTCAAAATACAAAATTGCAAAATACTTTGCAAATATTTTCAGAATGGGAGAAAATATTTGCAAAATCAATGTACAAAAATTGCTAGCATTCCTATACACCAACAACAGCCAAGCTGAGAGTCAAATCAGGAATACAATTCCATTCACAATTGCCACAAGAAGAATGAAATTCCTAGGAATACAACTAACCACGGAGGTGAAAGATCTCTACATTGAAAATTACAAAATTGCTCAAATAAAATCAGAGATGACACAAACAAACCGAAAAGCTTTCCATATTCATGGACAGAAAGAGTCAATATTGTTAAAATGGTCATACTGCTCAAAGTAATTTATAGATTCAGTGGTATTCCTGTCAAGCTACCAATGACATACTTCACAGAATTAGAAAAAAAAAAACTATTTTAAAAGCCATATTGAATTTAAAAAGGCCGAAATAGCCAAAGAAATACTAAGCAAAAAGAACAAAGCTGGAGATATCACTTTGCCCAACTTCAAACTATGCTACAAGGCTATGGTAACGAAAACAATGATAACGGATACAAAAACAGATACACAGATCAATGGAACAAAACAGCCCAGAAATAAGGCCACACACCTACAATAATCTGATCTTCAACAAAGACAACAAAAACCACTGATACTGTTTGGATCTGTTTCCTGACTCAAATCTCAACTCAAATTGTAATCCCGACATATTGGAGGGGATCCTGGCAGGAGATGATCAATTCATGGGGGTAGTTCCCCCATGCTGTTCTCATGATAGTGAGTGAATTCTCAAGATCTGGTGGTTTAAAAGTGTTTAGCAGTTCCCCCCACCCTCCTGTTACCATGTGAAGAAGGTCCTTGCTTCCCCTTCACCTTCCACCATGATCGTAAGTTTCCTGAGGCCTCCCCAGCTATGCTGAACTGTAAGTCAATTAAACCTTTTTTCTTCATAAATTACACAGTCTCTGGTAGTGCTTTATAGCAATGTGAAAATTGACTAATACAGAAAATTGGTACCAAGAGTTTGGGGCACTGCTATAAAGATACCTGACAGTATGAAAGCAACTTTGGAACTGGGTAACAGGCAGACATTGGAACAGTTTGGAGGGCTCAGAAGAAGACACGAAGATGTGGGAAAGTTGGAACTTCCTAGAGACTTGCTGAATGGTTTTGACCAAAATTCTGATAGTGATATGGACAATGAAATTCAGGCTGAGGTGATCTCAGATAGAGATGAGGAACTTATTGGGAATTGGAGCAAAGGTCACGCTTGCTATGCTTTAGCAAAGAGACTGGTGGCATTTTGCCCCTGCTCTAGAGATCTGTGTAACTTTGTAATTGAAAGAGATGATTTAGAGTATCTGGTGGAAGACATTTCTAAGCAACAAAGTATTCAAGAGGTGACCTGGCTTTTTCCAAAAGTTTACTGTCATATGTTTTCATAAAGGGATTATGTGAAATTGGAACTTTTGTTTAAAAGGGAAGCAGAACATAAAAGTTCAGAAAATTTGTAACCTCACCATGCAATAGAAAAGAAAAATCCATTTTCTGGGGAGAAATTCAAGCCTGCTGCAGAAATTTGCATAAGAAACAAGGAACCAAATGTTAATAACCAACACAATGGGGAAAATGTCCGCAGGGCATTTCAGAGATCTTCATAGCAGCCTCACCCATCACAGACCCAGAGACATAGGACAGAAAAATGGTTTTATAGGCTGAGCCCAGGGCCCCAGGGCTCTGTGTGGCCTCAGGATGCGGTGCCCAGCATACCAGCCACTCTAGCTCCAGCTATGGCTAAAAGGGGCCAAGTTACAGCTCTGGCTGTAGTCTCAGAGGTGCACGTCCCAAGCCTTTGCAGTTGTCGTGTGGTGCTGGATCTGTGGATGCACAGAAGGCAAGAGTTTGGGAGCTTCCACCTAGATTTCAGAGGATGTATGGAAATGCCTGGATGTCCAGGCCAGGCAGAAGTCTGCTGCAGGGATGGAGCCCTCATGGAGAACTTTTACTAGGGCAGTGCAGAGGGGAAATGTGGGGTTGGAGCCCCCACACACAGTCCCCACTGGGGCACTGCACAGTGGAGCTGTGAGAAGACAGCCACCATCCTCCAGACCCCAGAATGGTAGGTCTACTGACAGCTTACACCATGTGCCTGGAAAAGCTACAGGCACTCAATGCCAGCCTGTGAAAGCAGCCATGGAGGCTGTAGCCTGCAGAGCCACAGGAAAGAGCTGCCCAAGGTCTTAGGAGCTTACCTCTTGGGTCAGCATTTCCTGGATGTGAGACATGCAGTCAAAGGAGATTACTTTTGGAGATTTAAGATGTAATGAGTGCCTTGCTGGGTTTCCAAATTGCATGTGGCTTGTAGCCCCTTTGTTTTGGCCAATTTCTCCCATTTGTGTGGGAACATTTACCCAATGCCTGGGCCCCACTGCATCTTATAGGTAACTAACTTATTTTTTTATTTTACAAGCTCACAGGAGGAAGGGACTTGCATTGTCTCAGGTGAGACTTTAGACTTGGACTTTTGGGTTAATGCTGGAATGAGTTAAGACTTTGGAGGACTGTTGGGAAGGCATAATTGGTTTTGAAATGTGAGAAGGACATGAGATTTGGGAGGGTCCAGGGGTGGAATAATATGGTTTGGCTCTGTGACCACACTCAAATCTCATCTTGAATTTTAATCCCCATATGTCAGAGAAGGGGCCTGTTGGGAGATTATTAAATCATGGCGGCGATTCATGCTGTTCTCATAATAGTGAGTGAGTGCTCACAAAATATAATGGTAAAAAGTGTTTAGCAATTTCCCCAAGCCCTATCACCATGTGAAGCAGGTCCTCACTTCCCCTTCACCTTCCAACATGATTGTAAGTTTCCAGAGGCCTCCTCAGCCATATAGAACTGTGAGTCAATTAGGCCTTTTTTCTTTATAAATTTCCCAGACTCAGGTAGTCCTTCATTGCAGTGTAAAAATGAACTGATACAGCCAGCAAGGGGGAAAGGAATCACCATTCAATAAATGGCGCTGGATAACTGGCTAACTGGCTATATGCAGAAGATTGAACCTGAACTCCTTCCTTACATCATACACAAAAATCAACTCAAGATAGATTAAAGACTTAAATGTAAAATCTAAAACTTGCAAAATCCCTGACAGATAACTTAGGAAATACCATTCTAGACATAGGAACTTGGTAAGATTTTATGATGAATATCCCAAAAGCAATTGCAACAAAAATAATAGACAAATGGGACTTAATTAAACTAAAGAACTTCTGGACAGCAATATAAAATATCAACAGATTAAACAGTGTACAGAATGAGAGAAAATATTTGCAAACTATGCATCTGACAAAAGTCTAATATCTGAAATCTATAAGAAAATTAAACAAATTAACAAAGAACAAACAACCCCATTAAAAAGTAGGCAAAGGACATGAACAGACACTTTTTGAAAAGAAGATATACACACAGCCAACAAGAATATGAAACAAGTCTCAATGTCACTAATTATTAGAGAAATGCCAATCAAGACCACAATGAGAAACCATCTCTCACCAGTCAGAATGCAAATCATTAAAAAGTAAAAAAATAATAGATCATGCTGAGGTTGCAAAGAAAAGGGAAGCTCATACACTGTTGGTGGGAGTGTAAATTAGTTCAGCCATTGTGGAAAGCAGTTTGTTGATTTCTCAAAGAACTCAAAATAGAATTACCATTCAATCCAGCAATTCCAATATTGTGTATGTTCCCAAAGATAGAGAAATCATTCTATACAATGTGGACATAAACATGTTGCCCTAGCTTAGGTCAGCAATGTAGGCAAGTAGATTGAGCTTGTAGCTGATGCCCTCAGGGGTCTTGACCTTGACCTCCTTGAGCTATATTAGGGCCCTGACAGCCTCGGCTAGTCCATTCATGTCCTTGGTATTGTTGACCTGCATCTTTTTTAAGCCCTTCTTTTCCTTCGTGGCAAAGCACACATTCCTTATGAACTTAGGGCCCACTCCCTTAAGAGATTCATATCCTTATAATCAAGGTTGCTTGATGCCATTTCTGTGCCATTTTTGGGACTATTTGTGCATGGTGTTGTTCTTGAATTTGGCCATATCTGCACCATAAACTGCAGCTCCTGTACCTGTGCTTCTTTATGGTCATTCGCAGACATGTGCAGAGCAGCCAAAAATTCAGATCATCCAATGTGCATGTTCTGAGCTAAGGTCAAATCGAATGTTGCCCTGCCTTCTTTTTACAGCTGTCATACTGTAAACAAGTGAAATTTTCAGTCTATTTAGTGACACGTTTTTCATATTTTTGTTCATGCTTTGTTAGTGATTTTGCTATTTAAAATTGCCCCAAAGTATACTGCTGAAGTGCTTGTCTAATGATCCTAAGCATATGAAGGCTGTGGTGTGCCTTATGGAAAATATGTATGTTAGATATGCTTCATTCAGGCATGAGTGATACTGCTATTGGCTGTGTGTTCAGTGTTAATGAAAATACAATATCTTTTAAATAAGGTGTTGAAACATAAAACAAGGTTATATATCAACCGATTTTTTTTAAAAAATATTGTTGCTAGACACTCTCAGGAACCTAACTTTATATTTCCTGTAAGAGTAGTGGTTCCGTATTTGCCAATTCTATGTTTGCAGTGACTTTATACCACATGGTGACTACAAATAATAAAAATTGTCTGTTCTTTTTTCCATTCCTTACACTATGAACAGCTATATACCCTGGATGTTATGCATAAAACAAACAAGATTCAGAGAGGTGAGGAGAAAAAGGTAGATGGGCCAGGGACTTCGGGGCTCAAAGAGTAACATGACAGCAGTTTTTCTGGAGTTTGTCATTTTTTTGCCTCATATATTCTGGATTAGTTGCGGAGGAAGCCAAGAATCTAGAATTGCCAAAAGACACAGACCAACACAACCCCAAGAAAATCCCGTTCTACCAACCAAAGGACCAGGAAAGAGGCAGCCTAGCAAGAGAGAAAATGTTTAGACAATAGCCACTCTATTCCAGCCAAATAGCGTGCGCATGTGCGCGCGCACACACACACACACACACAAAACTATGACCCCATCCACCCCTACACCAGGAAAGACCAAGTGAAATATCTAGAATTGCACCTTTGTGAGGCTGTAAGGAGTCACCCTAACAACCCCAACACCACAGTGGTGTCTGAGAAGGGCAAGTAGGGAGCTGGGAGCAGCCCTGACCCCATGGCATCAGTGGGGAGATCAGAAGAAGATCATGGACACCCACCCCACACCATTTAATAAGGTTCCCCTCTCCCTCCACACTGAGGTAGTGCCAAAGACGACCTAGTGGAGAGTCATGACTTTTACCACTTCTCAGCAATAATGAGGCCACTCTCTACCACCACCACCACCACCATATTGGTGTCAGTGGAGGCTATGTGGGGAAGAGTAACAAGGCATCCTGCCCTTCCCAGCAGGGGTAGTATCAGTTGAAGTCTATTGGAGAGCCTAAATTTCCACTGCCCCCAGTAATAATGAGCAGTTTCACCTTTGCCTCTCAAGTGTCAATTAGGTGAGGCAGGGAGCCTGGACTTCTAACCCCCACATGGCAGTAATGAGGTACCACTCCTCTTCACTCATCAGAGTCATGTCAGAGTAATGTCTTCTATTAAGAAAAGATTGAAATAAGATCCAGAGTCTTGTAATTCAATACCCAAAATGAGTTTCTATCAAAAAAAGATAACTTGCCTTATCAAGAACATGAAAATTCTCAACCTGAATGAGAAAAGGCAATCAACAGATGCAAACAATACAGATGCTAGAATTATCTGAAAATGATTTTAAAACAGCCATCATAAAAAAAAATGGTTGAAGAAGCAATTACAAACAAGCTTGATACAACTAAAAAAATAGAAAATCTCAGCAAAGAATAAGAAATACAAACCAAAAAAATCAAATGAAAATTTTAGAATTCAAAAATACAAAACCAAAATAAAAAACTCAACAGATGGGTACAATGGCAGAAAACGAGAAACAAAGAAATAATATATGAACTCAAAGATGGAAAAATAAAAGTTACCCTATGTGAACAACAGAGGAAAAATAAATGGAAAATAAAATGAGTCCCAAGGACCTGTAAAGCTACAACAAAAGATCTAGCATTTCTGTTATCAGAGTACCAAAAGTAAAGGAGTAAAGGGGTGGGGATAAAATACAGTCAAGAAAACAGTATTTTTTGAAAAAAATACATAAACCTACAGATTTAAGAAGCTGAGCAAAACCCAAACAGGGTAAACCCAAATAAATCTATACCAATGCATCTTATAGTCAACCTTTTGAAACCTAAATACAAAGGAAAAATTGTAAAGGCAATGAAAGATAAAAGACACCTTACCTATGGGAAAGCATAATTTCTCACTGGAAAAAATGGAAGCCAAAAGGAAGTGGCACAATATTTTCAAGTGCTGAAAACAACTATCAACCCCCAATTTGTAAAAAATGACAGTTAAAAATATGAGGATTTAAAAAAAATAATTTTGAGATTGGTGCAAACCTTCCTTTCCAAGTAAGTCAGAAATCCAAATCAGTTTTTTAAAAAGATTTACCAATTAGCTACAATAAAAATAAAATAATATAAAAAGTTAAAAGAGAGGCACTAGCATAAAATGAATTGTTTGGAAACATGCAAAAGATGAATTAATTCTGTAATTTATAAATTTAAAATATACCATCGCTCACCCATTATGATGGCTACTATAAAGAAAAACAGAAAATAACAAGTATTGATGAGGATGTGGAAAAAATTAAAACCATTGTGCACTGTTGTTGGGAATGTAAAATGGTGTAGCCACTATGGAAAACAAAAATTAAAAATAGAATTACCAAAGGATCCAAAAATTTAATTTATATACCCCAAAGAATTGAAAGCAGGCTCTTGAAGAGAGATTTATGCACCCATGTTTATAGCAGCATTATTCAAAATAGCCAAAAGGTGCAAGAAACCCAAATGTCCATCAATGGATGAATGGATAAACAAAGTGTGGTATATACGTACAGTGGAACACTATTCAGCCTTATAAAAGGAAATTCTGACATATACTAAAACATGGATGAGACTTGGATACATTATGCTAAGTCACATAAGCCAGTACCAAGAATAACTGATAGCATTATGAATTTCCTTTCTAGGAAAGTTATTTTCATTTTAACTTGTGCCTTCCCAAATCATAGTTGGATACTAGTTAAGAAGACCTAGAAATATGTATGCTGGGAAATACCAGCCCCACATAATGATAAAAAAGCTGTCATCATTATTTTATACCTCTACATCCTTCCTAAGACAAGCAATGCATTGTATTGGCTGGAGTTAGAATTTTTTTCTTTTACTGAAGGGTCAAGAAGTTTTACCAGAGGAAACACATTATATAGGGAAAACAGAGGGAGGAAGTTACTCTTACAAACTCAGTCTCTAGTACAAACAGGGGGAAGGGAATTGCAGATTTTAGTTTTCTTTTGACTGCTCCCCCTCAAATGGCTTCATAATTTCCCCTGGATTCTCTTGTCAAGCCACCTAGTCTATCTTCACCTTCCACCACCGGAGGCCCTCTTCCTCCCAGGCTTTCCTTCTCTGAAAGGAGAGGAATGGTTTATATTCCTAGGCATAGGAAAAGTGGTAATTGTTTCTGGTCCTAGTTTAGCTGCCACACAAGTAAGAACTGTAGTGATCTTCCTTACTAATCACCTAGAAAGAAAGCACACCTCACCAAAATTATAAGAACTTTAATTTTTTAGAGACACCATAGACAATTCTGATATTAGGAAAGTGTCTTCCTCATATTCCTATAAATTATCCCTGTTCCTTTGAAGCAATAACCCTAACATTAATGTTCTGGAAACATCTGATTCCTTCCTGGTTGCAGTTTACTTTATTGGAGTCATAATTTGTAGCTGTGAATGGCTCCCTGTTATCTATCTTTGGTGGGTGGCATGAGCTGCGGATAGACTCTGTCTCATTCCCAACCCCATTCCTTGATAGAATTGGAATGATATGGAGTTTCAGTTCATATTGCTTTATATTTAGAAGATGATTATACAAGATATGGATTATAAAACTTTTATACAGAACACATTTGATAGACATCTGTATTGTCATTATGTTTACCTTCACAACTACCCATAAGCACCCAGCTGCTTTGGACTCCACATACATTCAGACAATAGGAGGAGCTGATGAGCATAGAGAGCTTTGTATGTAAGGCAAAGCTATTTTCCTTCTACAGTTTCCTGAATCAATTCTTCAAGCATCTAATCATTTTGAATAGTCAAGTTTTGCATAAAACATTCTTTTCTACCCCAATTTTTAATTTAATTCTGCTCTGACCCAATGTATCAATAACACTGAATTTGTATTTCTATGACAAGGAAATGATTATACATGCTTTGTAAAAATGTAAAGAGAAATAAATTATCTACATGTCTTATCAAAAAAAGCTGAATGTTCCTCTAGTTCTACGGATGAACAGAGAATAACAAAAAATAAAAAATACAGGGATTAAATAAATTTAACACAAGACAAATTTCATATAATATTAGAATAATAAGAATTATTCTAACATAATTGAGTTTAACTATTAAGAAAAGCATAGAGGCACAGAAAGCTTTACAATATTTCCTAAATATAGATCTCCAAAATGACAAATTGACTACATATAGCACAATAAAATGCCAATAGAATAAAAAATGCCAACAGATATGCTAATGATTGTTATACAGATATTACACTTATACATTCATATTACACTAATTAGTGTAATATAAAGGAGAAGAAAAAAGAGGAGAAAAAGTAGAGAGAGGAATTAGAGAAGGAGGAGATTAAAATGAGAGAACAGGAGGAAAATATAAATTCCTCTAAGGCATTAGGACAAGCTTCAAGAATTGAAATCAGTGTAAGAATGACTACAGAACAAGAATGCGCATCTTTGCATTAAAAAATGCTACTGCCATTTACAATAGCAAAGACTTGGAACCAGCCCAAATGCCCATCAATTATAGACTGGATAAAGAAAATGTGGCACATGTACACCATGGAATACTATACAGCCATAAAAAAAGAATGAGTTCATGTCCTTTGCTGGGACATGGATGAAGCTGGAAACCATCACTCTCAGCAAATTAACACAGGTACAGAAAATCAAACACTGCATGTTCTCACTCATAAGTGGGAGTTAAACAATGAGAACACATGGACACAGGGAGGGGAACATGACACAATGGGGCCTGTCGGGAGGTGTGGGGCAAGAGGAGGGAGAGCATTAGGACAAATACCTAACGCATGCCAGCTTAAAATGCGAGATGACGCCGGGCGCAGTGGCTCATGCCTATAATCCCAGCACTTTGGGAGGCCGAGGCAGGCAGGTCACAAGGTCAGGAGATTGAGACCATCCTGGCTAAAACAGTGAAACCCTGTCTCTACTAAAAATACAAAAAAATGAGGCAGCAGAATCGCTTGAACCCAGGAGGCGGAGGTTGCAGTGAGCTGAGATCAAGCCACTGCTCTCTAGCCTGGGTGACAGAGCAAGACTCCATCTCAAACACAACAACAACAACAGCAACAACAAAAAACCCTAGATGATGGGTTGATGGGTGCACCAAACCACCATGGCACACGTACACCTAAGTAACAAACCTGCACATTCTACACATGTATACTAGAACATAAAGTAAAATAAAAAAAAGTTTAATGCTTCTGCTTTAATTTTGCATATATTTAAATATGATCATTCTCTTGAGTCAAGGTGGGTGGGTTATAATCATGACAATAAATTTTTTTATGGTCTAAAATTATAGAAAGACTTTCAAGTGCTTTTTCAAGGAAATTGCTCAAGGTCAATCACAATTACAAAAACAGACTAAAATTTGTCCTAAACATCTATGATGTAATAGAATACAGATCAAAATGGTCCAAATCACTTCAAAAAGCCAGATACTTTGAAATATAAACTATTTAATAATATGTGACTTGCATTAACTAAATATTGTACTCCACCATTTTATATAAGAAACTTGAACATCTGCTGATTGCGGTATCTGCTGGAGTCCTGGAACTAATTCTCTGAGGTTACAGAGGGCCAACTGCATTTCACTAAAATTCTAACAGCTATAAGCTATGTGTGTTTTCAGACATCATAGCCAAATAATCTGAAAATTGAGCAGTTTAAATATACCTCAGTTTTTCTAAGAGGCTGAGGTTGAAGGTGAGCATTTGAAGAGTGAGGCGGGATATGATGACACTTTTGAAATTGGAGAACAGTTTGCTTTAACTTCAGTATCGTTCCTGATATTAGGACAAATCCCACAGCAAGCAATTTGCAAAGGCCTACAAAGTACAGGAGGCAGGATGATAACCACCATAAATTCAGTGACAACAAATCACACCAGTACAATCAAATTCCTTTTTACCCAGTGACAGACTTATCAATGTAGAGGAAAAAATGAAGTCAGATATCTTGGTTTTACAAGGTTTTTGGCATGACCCTCATAATACTCATAACAAAATAGTAAAATAGGTTTAAACCATAACCTTGGGAGAGTGATTAGTGATTTTTCTTTGTTCAGCAATTACTCCATGAGGTAATGTATATCTGGGAAATTACCTAGATATTTTCCTAGAAAATATTTTTATTAATGACCCATATTAAAATAGATGGCATTTTTATAAAATGCAGCATATCTAAATAAAAATTTGAATTTAAATGATTACATTTAGAATAGTAAGAAGCCATTTCCATTTGGTGGCCCTTGGAGTCTGTTTGTGAATCATTTGCACAGTATATAATGCTATTATATAGTAGTATATAATGCAATTATATACGGCATTATATATATATACTATTATATAGTAGTATATAATGCTATTATATAGTAGTATATAATGCTATTATATAGTAGTATATAATGCTATTATATAGTAGTATATAATGCTACTATATAGTATAGAATGTGCAGGTTTTCCCTCTTTCTTTTCCATCTCCACTGGAATTATACCATATATTGAAATTCAAGATAAGGGCATTGCTCTTGGATCAATGGGAAGCTGTGGAATTGCTTGAGAAGAAACAGTGTTTTCCCTTTGTTGTTACATGGTGCTTTTGTGTTATGCCTTCACATGCCATGCCTTTTAATATTAATTGACTGACCACAGATGGTGCATTGGGAGGCATCACTCAAAATCCAGGTAGATAACATTTCTGAAATGTAAGCAGATGATCTGAAAACTAGAAATCTATTTTAATACAAAATAATAGCTAGCTTGTGTCAACATATAATTTGGATAGAGGAAAGAAAGTTTGCTGATGGTACTGGCAAATAATTCATTTAAATGCAAAGTTGAACATAATTTGAAAGTATTTCATTTAGGATACTTGTGGCTCCATTTATGAAACAGTTTAACATTGTATGTCAGCTTTGATGATAGGATTATGACAACATTATAACATAAATTGCATATGTTTAGTTTATTATTGTGTATCAGCTTTGACAATAGGATTATGACAACATTATAACATAAAATGTATAGGTGTCATTTGTAAAGATATTATATGTTTCCTATAACTCACCATTAAAATCATCTGATCCTCTAGTATATTATAAAAGTAATACTTCGGTAATTTTTAATGTCCTCCACAATTATTAGTCTGTAGAAGTTTTCCCCTTCCTCTTGAATTGAATTTGGCAGTATAAATGATCTAAGGACATTTCTCCATTCATCAAGAATTTTAAATGTGCTTTTATTAAATTACACATAATAAAACATGGGCTCTATAGCCAGGACTGCTACAGTTACTAAACTTTTTTCTTCAAAACCTTTGTCATCAGCAGTACTTACTTTATACTGCTTTTGACAAAAGTTAAAATAGTTAAAACATGCAAAGCTCTTAGACTAGCATGGTAACAATAACATGGACTCAAATAATCCTTGCTGTTGTTGTTGTTACTGTTATTATTGCTGTTATTATCGTTTCCTAAGATACAAATGCCTCAACATTTATCATATCACCTTTCTTATTTTTTCTCTATTTTTTGTTGATTCATTGATTTACATTTTTGAAGTTTTATCTATTTCTCTTTTATTTCATAAGTAACAACTGTTAAGCTCATCCTTTTATTTCACCCTTTTTGGTCATTTATATTAGCTGCGTCGATCAGTTAGAATGCTTTCTCCTGTAATTATCAGAAAACCTAACCCATACTAACTTAAACAATTAAGTGGATGTAGTGGCTTAGTTCCTGAAGTATTTGGAAGTAGGGGAGATTCGGGCATTGTTTGTCCAGGGCTCCAGCTCTATTTCTCTATAATTCCTTCAGCTCCACACTTGTCTCTTTTTTGGCTTCCTACTTAGGCTGGCTTTCCCTCATGATTTTGAAGTATTCATGATCAGCAAACAAGGCTCCTCCGAGTAAAGCCAGAGAAGGTTGTTTGCTACAACCATCAAATGAAGTATTCAAAGTCACTTTTGTTAAACCATTTCTCAATCTACCACGACCAATGGGGAAACTCTGAACTAATTAGCTTAGGCTTGAACCAATCACTGGCAAGAAAGGCCCATCTATGGAAGCAAACAAGGAAACAAGCCCCCAAAACGGAGTTACTACACCTGATTGAGAAAGAAGTTAGTTTCAATTATCAGCCACGTGAATGAGCCTTCTTGGATGTTACACCCCAGTTAAGCCCCTAAATAATGTCAGGCCCAGATAGCATACATGGAGCTAAGTCTAGTCAACAATAGCTCAGGAGAGATAACAAAATAATTTTAAATTAAGAGTGTAAATCCATTTAGGTTAGGTAGGTTTTTACATAGTAAAGTAGTTGACAGTATTTTCCTATAGTTTCCATAATTTGTCTCTTTTTCTCCTTATATGCCTTTGAATGAAGAGATTTCTATTCATATACAGAAGTTGCTAATGGAGAATGTACACATTGTCTTTGGTCCTGATCATTGACAATTTAAGGACTGGTTGAGTGATATTCCACAATATCCCTAGCAGGTTGATATATCCAGCTTGCAACCTAAGTCTCACTATATCTTGAAGCATTCACCAGGAATGGAGATGCAGCTACAATTTGGGATCCTTTCCTATATCTACCTACTGATTATTTAACACTTAGAATAAAATGAGTACATGAAAAGGTGCAATTCTAGATCTCAGCTTCCCACACATTAATTACTTGAGGAGGCTATGAATCATTGCTGTTCTCATATATCTCTACTTCCTATAGTCTGTCCTGAAATGTTTGTGTCTCTGACAATATAGAGGGGAAAAAAACATTAGTAGCAAATATGGTGCAACAATTTTCAGTTCTCTCAGAAAAGTTATATTCAGGCCAAGCATAATGGCTCACGCCTGTAATCCAAAGCCTTTTTGTTTTTGTTTTTTTTTTTGTTTTTTTTTTTTGAGACAGAGTCTCACTCTGTCACCCAGGCTGGAGTGCAGTGACGTGATCTCGGCTCACTGCAAGCCCCGCCTCCCAGGTTCACACCATTCTCCTGCCTCAGCCTCCCGAATAGCTGGGACTACAGGTGCCCACCACCATGCCTGGCTAATTTTTTTGTATTTTTAGTAGAGATGGGGTTTCACTGTGTTAGTCAGGATGGTCTGGATCTCCTGACCTCGTGACCTGCCCCCCTTGGCCTCCCAAAGTGCTGGGATTACAGACGTCAGCCAGTACGCCCAGCCAATCCAAAGGCTTTGAGAGGCTGAGGTGGGAGGATTGTTTGAGGCTGGGATTTGGACACCAGTCTTGACAAAATAGCAAGTTGTCTCTACAAAAATAAATAGGAAAAGCTAGCCAGGCATGGTGGTGCCCATCTGCAGTCCCAGCTACTCAGGAGGCTGAGATGGGAGGATCACCCGAGCCCAGGAGTTTGAGGTTTCTGTGAGCTATGATCATGCCAGTGAACTCCAGCCTGGGCAACCAACCAAGTTGCTGGGGTGGCCAGATCCAACCAACACCAGGTCGTGGGGATGACAAAGTCCGGCGGAGTCAAAGGATTGAGAAAAAGACAGTTTAAGAGAGAAAGGTGGGACACCAGGGGGCCATTGCGATGGTGGAGGCTGTGAAGACCCTGAGCTCTGGAAGCCCATGCTATTTATTGGTAATCCAATAGACAAACAGGTGGTGAGAATGTGGAGATCAAAATGGCAGGCACATAATCTACATCTGTGACGGTTTAGCATTTGTATGGAACATGTTCTGCTACTTGAGATAATGGGACTAGGAGACTAGGAGGGCTAGAAGCAAGGAGCCAGCAAGTCTAGACACATTCCAGAGGACATTATGCAAGCCATGCCTCAGTTTTCCTCCCAACCCTCAGCTTTTTTCCCAACACAAGCAAAATCTTGTCCCTAAAAAAAAAGAAAAATAATATGCAGGAGAAAAAAAAAATCATTTGGCATAAACTTTGAATTTTTCTACCACTGCCAGAAAAAAAATACAGAGGTGAAACAATCATCTTCCCACCTTCTCTTGAACTAATAGATTTGTTGTGCTCTGGCAGTAAAGCACAGAGACTAGGGACAAATTCCAATGATGCCACTGGTGACAATTTCTCCCAAAATCTGGCCATAGGTTGACTAAGTTTTAGTTTTTGTTGTTGAACATTTAATATTATCTGTGACTTCTTAAATTCTTCCACTTAAGTTAGAATAACAGACAATCAGATTAGAATGTTGAATCATACTTCTTATAGATACTATGATGGTTAATACTGAGTGTCAACTTGATTGGATTGAAGGATACAAAGTATTAATCTTGGGTGTGTCTGTGAGGGTGTTGACAAAGGAGATTAACATTTGAGTCAGTGGGCTGGAGGAGGCAGACCCACCCTTAATCTGGTGGGCACCATCTAATCAGTTTCCAGTGAATATAAAGCAGGCAGAAAAACTTGAAAAGGCAAGACTGGCCTAGCCTCCCAGCCTACATCTTTCTCCTGTGCTGGATGCTTCCTGCCCTCCAACATTGGACTCCAAGTTCTTCAGTGTTGAGATTCGGACTGGCTCTCCTTGCTCCTCAAGCTTGCAGACAGCCTATGTGCAACCTCACAATTGTGTAAGTTAATACTTAATAAACTCCCCTTTATATATATATAAATATATAAATAATATATATAAATATATATATAAATAATATATAAATAGATATATAAATAATATATATAAATATATATAAATATATAAATAATATATAGATATAAATAGATATATAAATAATATATAAATAGATATAAATAGATATATAAATAATATATATAAATAGATATAAATATATAAATAATATCTAGATATAAATAGATATATAAATAATATATATAAATAAATAGATAAATAATATATATAAATAAATAGATAAATAAATAGATATAAATAGATATATAGATATAGATATATAAATATATAAATATATATTAATATATAAATATGTATAAAAATTAATATATATAAATATGTATAAAAATTAATATATATAAATATGTATAAAAATTAATATATAAATATGTATAAAAATTAATATATATAAATATGTATAAAAATTAATATATGTAAATATGTATAAAAATTAATATATATATATAAATATATATATATATATACAAATATATATAAATATATATAAATATAATATATAAATATATATAAGTATATATATAAATATATATAAATATATATATAAATATATATAAATATATAAATGTATATAAAATATATATAAACATATATAAAATATACATAAACATATATAAATATATATATATAAATATATAAATATATAAAAAAAAAAAAAAAAAAAAAATATATATAAATATATAAAATAATATAAATATATATAAATATATATAAATATATATAAATATATATAAATATATATAAATATATATATAAATATATATAAATATATATATAAATATATATAAATATATATAATATATATAAATATATATAAATATATATAAATATATATAAATATATATAAATATATAAATATATATAAAATATATAAAATATAAAAAATATATAAAATATATAAATATATATAAATATATAAATATATAAAATATATAAATATATAAAATATATATAAAATATATAAATATATATAAATATATAAATATATATAAATATATAAATATATAAAATATATAAATATATATAAATATATATAAATATATAAATATATAAATATATATAAAAATATATAAATATATAAATATATATATGTGGGTGTGTGTGTATACATATATAATGTGTATGTATATGTGTGTGTGTGTGTGTGTGTATATATATATATATATATATCCTATAGTCCTGTCCCTCTAGAGAACCGTAATACAGGCATATAGCATTTTAAATTTTCTATTTGTCTCTATTTTCTTTTTATATAGAATAATTTAAAACTATATATATGTTAATGTTAATTTAATAGATTTTTTAAAAAAATTTATCAATATATGTTGATATATATGTACACATTAATTATATTTCATTCATATTGATATATATGATATATTCATATACCAATATGAGTGAAAGAAACAAGAGACAAAGAAGGACGTAGGGAGGGAGAGACAAAGGAATAAAGAAGAGGAAATACAGTAAGTAGTAGGTAGAGAGATAGGAAGTTTTGAGGAAGACAATTTTCATATAATAAGTTCCAGTGGTTCATATTTCCTTGTATTTACTGTATCCTTCCCTGTATAAATGACTGCTTTGTGTATTTTTTAAACAGCTTTATTGAGTTATAATTGAGGCACGAAAACTGCATATATTTAATGTATATAATTTGATGAATTTCACATATGCATATATCCATGAAACCATCACTATATCCATCACTTTCAAAAGTTTTATTGTGGCCAGGGCACATTGGCTCATGCCTGTAATCCCAGCACTTTGGGAGGCCAAGGCAGGCGGATCATCACCTGATGTCAGGAGTTTGAGATCAGCCTGGCCAACATGGGGAAACCTCATCTTACTAAAAATACAAAATTAGCCAGGCCTGGTGGAGCATGCCTGTAATCCCAGCTACTTGGGAGGCTGAGACAGAAGAATCACTTGAACCCAGGAGGCAGAGGTTGCAGTGAGCCGAGATCATGCCATTGCACTCCAGCCTGGGCAGCACGAGCAAAACTGTCCCCCTCCCCATGAAAAAAAGTTTTATTGTGTCCCTTTATTTATTATTTTATTTATTTGTGCTAAGAACATTTAACATGAGATCTACCTTCTAAATTTTGTAAGTGCACAATACAGTATTGTTGACTACAGGCACCATGTTATACAGCAGATCTCTGGAACTAATAGAACTTTTACCAATAGAAAAACAATTCCCCATTTTTTTCTTCTCCCCAGCACCTGGAAACTATCCCTATATTATCTGCTTCTGGGAGTTTCATTATTTTAGGTATATCATGTAAGTGAACTCATGCAGTATTTGTCATTCTGCAACAAGTTTATTTCATTTAACATAACATCCTCCAGATTTTTTATGTTGTCACAAATGGCAAAAGTTCCTTCTTTGTTAAGATTGAAGAATATTTCATTGGGTATACAGACCATATGTAAATGATTATTTTGTTCTCATTAGGACTGGTTCTGGAAACAAATCTGATACAGATTTGTTTTCAATAATTCATGCTATTTTTATCTCCCACTCTTCAGTTTTTCTGAATCTCTGGAATTAACCCACTCCTTCAATGTTCTTTGACCCCATAGTATATTGTTTTGGCCCCATCCTATGCTCTGGACATTTACTCCACCTCCTCTGGCTGCTTCCCAGGAGAACCTGTTTTCTGAGAGCTGATAGGAGCTGGTGAACATGCCAGTCCATGTGTTCCTCATGATCATATGTTAAAAAGCTAATCCTGAACATGCTAATAAAATTATCTTCATTAGATGGTACTTCAAAATGATTAACATGTGTAATTTAATAAAGTCAGGACTATTTGATAGAGCACCTTTTGAGAAAATATAACAAAGAAGATGTCTTTTTTATACTTTATTATATACTCTTTTTAAAATAAGTTCCAAATTATAATACTCATAAAGCTAAGGGTTTTAAACAACATGGGAAGACTGTAGAAGGAGACATTTGCAGTTAAAACTGGCATTTTGATATTCTTCTAATTGTTGCAAACTGTTATACCTGGGGCCAATCTAACTACAAGCATCAATGACACAAAAATGAACTGGAAATGTGATAAACTTCAAACTGTAGTTTCTTCTTCACTTTTACTCTTCCTCCATTTCATGTGTGTGTGCATGTGTACATATGAGTTTAGAATATATGTATATATATATATATGAATTTATAAACCCATATGTAAAATTTAAAAAGCTTTAAAGAGAATATATCTTGCCAGTAGTATACATCAAACCTTCTCTTTTTTTTGAGAAAAAAATAAAAATGTCTATATGTGCCTCCTAATGGGTCAAATACTTGAAAATAAATAGTAAAGACAAAACAGTTGGTATTGAAGTCTACTACTCAAATGGAATCTGAAAAGAGAATTGTAGGCACGATCTAGAGAAACAAATCCACAGATAATATGTAATCATACAAAATAACAATGTTGGCTTTATTGTTTCAGAAATCATAAGCTACCTCTTCCATTCTGGCACTTGCTTGAGGCAGAAATATGGTAGGGGTAAGAAAATGTTAAGCGATGCTTTATTACAGGTGACTGTTGGCCCTCTAGGTATAGTCATTTTTATATTTTTCAACTTGCCCAAGGTGGGAAGATTCCTTGAGTCAGATAATTTTTTAAAATATTTTTCAAAGATATCAAACAAAATTTTTCATTTCTAAATTGTTCTGGTAAAAAATAGTCAAAATAAGAAATACTTAAAAATAAATAAATAAAATCCTAAACTTCATAGCTTTTTATTTTTTAAGAGACAGGGTCTTGCTGTGTCATCCAGGCTGGAGTTCAGGGACGTTATCATAGCTTGCCAAATCCTCAAACTCCTTCTCAAGTGATTCCCCTCACCTCAGCTTCACAAGTAGCTGGGACTACAGGTGTGTATCACCACATCTGACTAATTTTTTTTTGTTTTTTATTTTTTGTAGAGACAGGATCTCACTATGTTGCCTAGGCTATTGTTGAACTCCTAGACTCAAGCCGTCCTCCCATCTCAGCCTCTCAAAGTGCTGGAATTATACATATGAGCCCCTGAGCTTCGCCTCATAGCTTCTTTAAATACTATCTTACTTTAGGTTCCCAAAGCAGACCTTTAGACAAGATTTAAGTGCACATGGTTTATTTGGGATGTGATCCCAATTAGTAAGGTATAAGAATGGCCAAGTAAGAAAGCAAAAGGAGAAAGTCAATAAAGAGTGTTTATTGCTAATATTGTGATTGGCCTTCAGTTCCAGAAGTAAACTTTCTGAGGGAACACAGAAAGCATCTCAGAAGTTGCCTATTACAGTTCTGAGGCATTTATTTGCCAACTTTCATTCTTCATTGATTATGGGTCACATTTGCTCTCTACCTGCCAAGCAGAGGAATGCAGTAGGGATCAGATCAGTGCTTAGCATGTTTGCTTGCATGTGACCTCTCAAGTGAGTTGAAGAGATATGAACAAGACACTTAGCATGTCTGCTACAAACAGGCTTAATTCATTATGCTTTAAAATAGATCTGCTTTAGGTACATGCTTCATAATATAATAGTTTTTCAATTTTGATAAGAATATATGCTTATGTTACTGATGTTTCATGCAGGTCTTAATACATATTAAATAGTTTTTGATAGTTCTTGGATGATTAATATATCTTTTACACTTTTTGCCTGCTCTGTTCCTAAAAGGTTGACATTTTCTTCTAACCCCCATCAGGCAATTATCTCATTAAACTCTCCAGGTTCTAGTAACCCTTCCCTTCCCTGGTGCCTTCAGGCCTAGGTTTGGCAAAGCTTGCTGCTGTTACTAGCTTCAGCATGCTGCACATTGTTGCTTTTCATAACTCTTGCCCAAAACTTTGTAAATATTTTTATTACATTTTTCTCAGTTATCCAGCCCAAGTGTGGCATTTGTCTAAAACACGGTAATAAAATTCATACATACCGTGAAATGCAAGATGTAGAGAATATAAAATAAATATTGCCCTCTCATTACTAGGGGCAACATACGTAGCTGACACAGGTTAGAAGTATATAATGCAAGATAAACATATTTATGTTGCAGAACTCCCAGAATCAAATCTGGAAAAACCACCCCTATTCAGAGAAATGTAACATAAGCATGAATGAGTACTCTGGCAGGACTTAAAAAATATGTTTAAATCTGCAAGTAGATCAGACTTTTTAAACACCAGACGAAAAGACTCCGAGATACTAAATATTAATTTCATATCTGTAGAAACAAATCAATAATAAAATAAAAGTAATTATCTAATAATAAGCCACATCTCATTATGTCAAAGGATGGACACTCAAAAGGTGCTACTTGAGTAACTTTGTGCATCCTACCTGCTATATTTCTGCATTACCTGCATGGATGACAGAGAATTCCCTCTTCATCTTTGCAAGTATTGTTAACATGAAGAGCCTGAAAATCACAGGACTCCACCCTCAATCTGCAACTATATGAAAAAATGGCAGAAAGAATAACATACTTTGTCTTCTTTTAACCAATAACAAACTCCCCACTTAGCCCTACAACCACTACACCAGGAAGTATAAATTTAATACCATCAATTACAAAAAAAAAATACTGGTTAGGGACTTAACATTTTGTAATTGACAAAGCTAATTCCAAGCTGGCTTACACAATAAAGGACATATTTCAATCCACATAAATAAAACTCCAGTACCAGGTCCAGATTCGAGAAAGTTATACTCCAGTGGTGAAAACCATGTCACCACAAATCCAGCTTCTTTTTGACTTTGTACTCTCCCCCTCATTGGTGTCTTTAATTCTCAAGCCACACATTGCCTTTCATCCACCATCACTACAAGATTGATATTATTCCCCTGTGATCAATAATGGCTGCTACAGTTCCAGCCCTCACACACTAACACTTCATTATCCTGGGAAATGGGGTCTCTTTTTCCTCTCATACAAAGTTCTGGAATTCACCAACCTCTCAGTATCTCCAAATGTGTCATGTACCCTGCCCTAATCTAATCAGTGTATGCAGTTGAATGTGGCTTAATGATATGGTAAAAGCAATGGAGATCTGTCCCTGAGCTAACTCACATAAATTAAAATCAAAGAAATGTTAATTCTGTAAAGGGAAATTGAGGCACTACTGGTGAGAAAGAAGGGAATAAGAACTGGGTAAAGAACAAACACATTTCTCCTACAAAGTAGAAAATATGAGAATTTGGAAAGAGTTCTAAGTATATAAATTAGTCAAGTATAACCAGATTAACCATTAACTTATTGTCCAAACAAACCCAAAGCATTATTGAGAGTGAAAGTAGATGCTATTAATAATTAGGCCAGCAGAAAAGTTGTAAATCAGGACAGTCTCAGACAAACTTGGAAGCATGCCATTCTTGAAGCTCCAGATCCTTCTCTCTAACTGCTGCCATCTCTACTTCAATGTTTCACAGATACATAAAATTAAACATGATTAAATCAATATATTCTCTTCCAAACTTAGTCCCCTTCTATTCTTCCCTTTGTGAGTGATACCACCATCCATCCAGAAGCACAATGCAGAATCTGGCAGAGTTAGCCTTGACACAACCTCTTTCCTGTTATTCTTCATCCAGTCCATCACATTTATCTTGTAAAATACTTTAAATCATCCAAACTCCCCATCTACACTGCAATGTCTCAAGGCCCCTTTTTCATCACCTCATAGTGGGACTAGAGTAATAACCATCTAAGCGATCTCTCAACATTTATTTTTGCCTTTATTCCAATCTAAATAAGTCATTTCAAAACACAAATGTCATCAACTCAACTACTTGTTTAAAACATTCAATGATTTCTTATTGATCTTGAAAACCAATGCAATGTTCATATTGAGACACGATCTGGCTGTGCCTGCCTTTATTACCTGTCTCCCTCTACTGCCCCTGCTCCTTTTTATCCATCTCCAGCCACATTAGTTTTTGTTCATTTTCTCACACATGCTTTATTAGTTTGTCAGGGAAGCCATAACAAAGTACCAAAACCTGGGAGGCTTAAAACAGAAATTTATGATCCTCTGGTTCTGGAGGCTAGAGGTCTGAAATCAAGGTATCAGCAGAGCCATGCTCCCTCTGAAACTTGTAGGGAAGAATTGCCTCTTTCTAGAGTCTGATGTTTGTTGGCAATCATTGATGTTACTTGGTTTTCAGCTTTAGCATTTCACTCTCTAACAACACCATAACATGACATTCTTTCTTCATGTGTCTCTGCTCCTGCATCTCTTCTCCTCTTCTTATGACACCAGTCAGTTTGGATTAAGGGTCCATCCTATTCCAGTATGACCTCATCCTAACAACTAATTATGCCTGCACTGATGCCCTATTTCCAAATAAGAGCACATTCGGAGGTACTTGCAGTTAGAACTTCAACATATCTTTTGGGGGGATAAAATTCAACCCATAACACATGCTCTATTTCCTTCAGCTACAGACTGCACATGCTGTTCCTTCTGCAGGAAACATTCTTCTCTCACTGTTTGCTTGGTTGGTTTTTATTTATCCTTCAATCTCAACTCAAAAGGCACTTTGCTGGGGGAGATTTCTCTTACACAGCATGAAAGTCAACTTTCCCCATTATATATTGTCTCTATACCCCATATCTATTCTTCATAAGAATTATCACAATTATATTTGTATTTATTATTTATTATTTATGATCTTATTTTTTTTTTTTTCCCGAGACAGAGTCTCGCTCTGTCGCCCAGGCTGGAGTGCAGTGGCGCAATCTCGGCTCACTGCAAACTCCGCCTCCCAGTTTCACGCCATTCTCCTGCCTCAGCCACCCCACGCCCGCTAATTTTTTTTTTTTTTTTTTTTTGTATTTTTAGTAGAGATGCGGTTTAACAGTGTTATCCAGGATGGTCTCGATCTTCTGACTTCGTGATCTGCCCGTCTCGGCCTCCCAAAGTGCTGGGATTACAGGCATGAGCCACCATGCCCAGCCGATCTTATGTATTATTTACCCTAATGCCTAGCATAAGCGCAAAGCAGGCATTCAATGCATATTTATTGATTTAAGTAATGAATGCAGGCATAAAAATAAGGACTTGTTTTCTGATAGCACAAATTGGACTAGAAAAATTTACATTTTGGCAACATTTAGCTTAATGCTCCTGAACACAGGAAATTAGTAGTCTTTAAAGATTTCCTAAATTCTAAGATTTTATTATATTTTTGGCACTTTTATTCTTTTCCTCTTGATTCATCTCTTAGTGCCCTTGGCATGTTGAATACTCTGGAGTCTTGACACTGTAGTCTCTCTTTTCTGACATGATTTATTTTTATTTTGGTTTTAAATTCTTTAATACAAGAGGCAAAAATCAAAGAAAATGGTTATTTGTAACTCTATTGTAAGGTATATTGTACACTTATAAAGTGTCAAAATAAACTCTGAAATTATATGAAAAGCCGCCAAAGCAATTTGTTTTCAATCTATCCATTGTGTTTAGTATGTTATCATTTTCTTTACTTGTGTTAAAACTTTCTTTTGTCAAGATTCTATGTTGACACAATTGAGTAATGCAGAGCACATCAGATTTTCCACTGAGAGTACACAGTACACTTTCATCTTCACAGTCTTGTATTACCTCAGCATGTAACAGGGCAATTCCATTTAAACTAGAATACACATTCTTTCAGCTTTAGTTTGTCCTATGTATCACTGAAATATTTTACCATAGATCTTATGTTTTAGTTTTAAAACATAATCTGTTGAAATTTTTGTCTGATTCTTTTTATTTGTTGTTATACTAGTGCCAACTGACATGAACAACCCAGCTTACTGCAGCAAAACAGATAATATAGAGGAGAAGGAAACCAAGAGACAAGGTGAAGAATATGTAATATTCTGAAGACCTAAGCCATGATGATGTTTCTGGGACTAAAAGAATCAACTTCTTCTTCATTTGTTTTCTGTATACTTTGTTATTCCTTTCAACTTAAGATTATTTTCTAATGAAATGTTCTGTTTACATTTTTTACCCTCCTACAATGAGACAAATAATAAATTCATAAATATTGCTTGCATAATAGGGGACAAATATATATAATGCATATATTATATAATGTATATATAATGTCTTTTAAATAATAAAGGAAAAAATAGTTTCTAAATCTATACACTTTCATTGAAAGCAACCTTAGAGATTAAAAAAATGCGGCTGGGCACGGTGGCTCATGCCTGTAATCCCAGCACTTTGGGAGGCCGAGGCGGGTGGATAACCTGAGGTCAGGAGTTCAACACCAGCCTGACACGTGGTGAAACCCTGTCTCCACTAAAAGTACAAAAAATTAGCCGGGCATGGTGGCATACGCCTATAATCCCAGCTACTCAGGAGGCTGAGGCAGGAGAATCACTTGAACCTGGGAGGTGGAGGTTGCAGTGAGCCAAGATTGTGTCATTGCACTCCAGCCTGGGAGACAAGAGTGAAAGTCTGTCCTCCCCCCAAAAAAAATGCTATTTCTTTCAAGACTCCATTTCAGCTACATATTAAATGATAAAGAGTATTTCTGTCATGTCAAGGTATCATAGATTTATAAATCAGCTGACTTTGTCTTCAGATATCAGTATGCTGAAGTTTCTTCATAGTGTGAATTTCAGGATGCTGAAGAGATATATCTACCATCATTATGTCTATAACATACTTCAATATTTTATTCTGAAAACTGAACACAATAACACATGCCTGTTATCTTATTTATTCCTATCATACTCTGAAGTTAAATGTTCATAAATATCGGGCCATTTTTATTTTTCTTCCTATTTTAGAATGTTTTCATCTTCACTTTATAATATATGTAGTTTCTGTAGATTCTAATATATACACAAACTTGAATATATACTGTTTTTTAATTAATAGCCCACCTTGAGGCATTAACTTTAAATATATAGAATGTGCTAAAACAATGGTTTAAAGTTGAACATCTCTAGCCTATTTTTAATTTGAGTTTGCATATTACATATACCTCATAACTGTATTTGATTTCTGAATTTCTTTTATTTCAATCATATTATTTTCTTATGGGAAAAAAATTTCAATAATTTCTTACAGCCAACTAAGTTAAAAGTAAACCTTTCTGGCTAGTTTTCAACGCCCTCTAAATAACAGGCTTACTCCAAGCAGATATGTGATATGGTTTGGCTGTGACCCCCACCCAAATCTCATTTTGAATTGTAGTTTCTATAATCCCCCTATGTGTCATGGGAGGGACCTAGTGGGAGGTAATTAAATCATGGGGAAAGTAAACTCCATGCTGCGGTTCTCTTGATAGTGAGTTCTCACAAGATCTTATGGTTTTATAAGGGGCTTTCCTCCCTTTTGCTCAGCACTTCTCCTTCCTGGCATTATGTGAATAAGGATGTGCTTGCTTCCCCTTTTGCCATGATTGTAAGTTTCCTGAGGCCTCCTCAGCCATATGAAACTGTGAATCAATTAAACTTCTTTCCTTTATAAATTACTCCATCTCAGGCAGGTACTTTCTAGAAGCATGAGAACAGACTAATACAGTAAATTGGCACTGGTAGATTGGGGTGCTGATATTAAGATACCCAAAAATGTAGGAGCGACTTTGGATCTGGGTAACAGGCAGAGTTGGAACAGTTTTGAGGGCTCAGAAGAAAAAGAGATGTGAGAAAGTTTGGAGCGTCCTAGAAACTTGTTTAATTGTTTTGACCAAAATGCTGACAGTGATATGGACAATGTCTGTGTACCAAAATGAAGTCCAGTACAATGAAGCCCAGGCTGAGGTGGTCTCAGATGAAGATGAGGAGCTTATTGAGAACTGAAGCAAAGGTGATTCTTGCTAGGCTTAACAAAGAGACTGGCTGATTTTTGGTACTACAGTATTTTGTAATATCAAAAGCAATAAACAAAATCAATAACAAAAAAACAGAAAAAGTTGTGAAACGGGGAAAATCTTATTTCCAAATTACAACATAATTAGATTCGAATGTCTAGTTTTTAACCAAAAGTCACAAGGCATACAAAGAAATAGAGGAAAGTATGGCCAATTCAAAGGGGAAAAAAGAACAACAGAGACTGTGTCTGTAGAAGACCTGTTGGCATATCTATTAGAAAAAGCCTTTAAAATAGCTATCTTAAAAATGGTCAAAGAACTAAAGGAAGATGTTAAGATAGTCAAGAAAACAATGTATGAACAAAATTGAAATATCAATGAAGATATAGAAAACTCAAAAGAAACCAAAAAATTCTGGAGCCGAAAATTACAGTAACTGAAATTACAAATTTACTATGGGGATTCAAAGGTGGAATTGAGTAGGCAAAAGAACCCATGAACTTGAAGATAGGACAATGAGAATTACTGATTCTGAAGTACAGAAAGAAAAAAAATTAACAAAATTGGCCCTGTAGAATCTGGGGACACTATGAGGTGTCTAAAAGCTAGTATTATTGCAACTTTGGTTCAAAGCTTCAAATTGAGTTTTTCTACATAATTTAAGATACCAATACAATTAAAGGATTTAATAGTTTATGTTTTGGGTCACATAATATATACAGATGAAATTTAGTGATATCAATAACTGAAAAAGATGGAGACAGAGGTAGTAAAGAAGCAGAGTTTTGTGTGTTATTGAAGTTAAACTGGTAAAAATTTAGATTATAGTGTTGTAACTTTAAGATAATGCCCATTGTAACAACAAAAAATAGTTATAGAATTACAAAAGAAATTGAGAACGGTATATAAACAATGTACTACGTAAAAAGAACTAAACACAAAAAAAGTACAGTTATGTCAAAAATAAGAGGCATGGAAGCTATAAGGCATAGAGAAAACAAATAGCAAATGACAGAAGTAAGTTATTCATTATTAATAAATATTTAAATGTAAATGAATTAAACTCTCCAATCAAAAAGAAAGATTGGCAGGATGGATAAGAAAAGAAAAACATGATCCAATTATATGCCATCTATAAAAGACTCACTTGACCCAAAGACACAAATAGTTTGAAAATGGAAGGATGAAAAAAGATATACCATGCAAATAATTACCAAAGAAAGAAGGAGTGGCTATACTAATATCAGACAAAATAGACTTTAAATTAAAAAAAAAAAGATTGTAAGAGAAAAAGACATTAAATATTGATGAAAAACTTCAATACAGCAAGAAGATGTAAAAAATATAAACATTTACTCACCTAGTAACATACCATCAAAATATTTCAAGCAAAAACTGACAGAAATAAAAAGTAAAATAGACAGTTTTACAATAATAGCTGGAGACTTCAATAGCCGTTTATCAACAATGGATAGAAAACAGAGCAGAAGATAAGCAAGACAAAAGAGGACTTAAACAGTGCAATAATCAATTAGATTTAATAGAAATATACAGAACCCTCTCCGCAAAACAACATATACCTTCTTCTCAAGTGCACATGTGATTATTTTTTAGAATAGACTGTATGTTAGACCACAAATAAAATCTCAATAGATTTTTAAGAATAGATACCAGATAAACTATCTTCTCTAACTACAATGGGATGTAGTTAGAAATCAATAACAGGGTGGGCTGCACCCATTAAAAAATAATAATAATAAAATAACAGGGTGGGGAACATCACACACCAGGGCCTGTCACAGGGTGGGGTGAAGGGGGAAGGACAGCGTTAGGAGAGATATGCCTAATGTAAATGACAAGTTAATGGGTGCAGAACACCAACATGGTACATGTATACACATGTAACAAACCTGCCCGTTGTGCACATTTACCTAGAAATCAACAGAAGTAAAACTAGTAAAAGAAGTAAAAACCAGTAACACTGAAAAATGCACAAAATTGTGTAAATGAAATGACATACTCTTAAACAACCAATGAATGAAAGAAGAAATCTCCAGAGAAATTAGAAAATAATTAGGGAGAAATGAAAATGAAAACACCGTGTACCAAAACTTATGGAACACATTAAAAGCAGTGCTAACACAGAAATTTACAACTATACTTACAATAAAGCAAAAGAAAGATCTCAAATCTGAAACCTAACTGTACAACTTAAGGAACTAATAAAAGAAGAACAAACAAAACCCAAAGCTAGCAAAAGGAAGGAAATAATAAAGATTACAGGATACATAAAATAGAGAATAGAAAAACATGGAAAAGATCAATGAAACTAATGGTTAATTATTTGAAAAGATCAACAAAATTGGCAAACATTTAGCTAGATAAAGAAAAAGGGAGAAGACTCAAATTACTTAAACCAGAAATTAAAGTGGGAATAATAGTACCTATGCCACAGAAATAATATGAATAGACAGTAATATGAACAATAGTATACAAACAAATTGGATAACCTAGATGAAACTGACAAATTTCTAGAAACAAAAATATACTGAGAGTAAATCATGAAGAAATATAAATAGACTTATAACTAATAAAAAGATTGAATTCATAAAAAATTTCCACCAAAAAAAAGCAGATGGACTTGATGGCTTCATTGGTTAGTTCTACCAAAAATATAAGGAAGAACACCAATCCTTCTCAAACTGTTCCAAAAAATTAAAGATAATGAAACACTTCCTAACTCATTATATGAATGCAGCATTACCCTGACACCAAAGCCAGACAAAGACACTGTAAGAAAAGAAACACCATCTGGGCATGGTGGCTTATGTCTGTAATCTCAGCACTTTGGGAGGCTGAGGCAGGAGGATTCCTTGAGCCCAGAAGTTCAAAACCAGCCTGGGTAATGTAGTGAGACCCTGTATCTACAAAATGATTATATTAAAAAAAGAAAACTAAAGACCAATATCCCTTATGAACACTGGATGCAAAAGTCCTCAACAAAATACTAGGAACCAAATTTAGCAGCAAATTGAAAGGATTATATACCATGATCAAGTGGGATTTTTTCCTGGAATGCAAAGATGGTTCAACACATGAAAATCAATGAATGCAATACACCACATAAACAAAATGAAGGAAAAAAATCACACATGGTCATTTCAATTCATGCAGAAAAAGCATTTGATAAAATTCAATATTCTCATAATAATAAAAAAAGGAATAAAAAAACTACCTCGAAATAATAAAAGCCATATATGAAAAACCCATAGCAAGCATCATAATGTCAAAAGGTTTTCCTCTGAGAACAAAGCAAGGATGTCCACTTTTGCCACTCAACATCTATTCAACAGTGTACTGAAAGTTCTAATCAGAACAATTAAGCAAGAAAAAAAGGGATACTAGCCTTCCAAATTGGAAAGGAAGAAGTAAAATTATCTCTGCTTTCAGATAATATGATCCTATATGTAAAAAGCCCTATATATTCCACAAACAAAACTGTTAGTACTAATAATGAATTCACCAAAATGTTAGGATACAAAGTCAACATAAGTCATTGCAATTCTATACACTAACAATGATTAATATGAAAAGGAAATTATAAAAACAATTCTCTTTATAATAGCATCAAAAAGGACAAAATACTTAGAATTAACCAAGGAGGTGAAGGACATATACAATAACTATAAAATATTCCTGAAATAAATTAAAGAAAACACACATGCAAGAAAACACATCTTATGTTCATGGATTAAAAGACTTAATATTGTTAAGATGTCAATGATACCCAAAGCAATCTACACATTCAATGCAATTCCTACCAAAATCTCAATGACATCTTTTGAAGAAATAGAAAAACTCATTCTAAGACTTACATGGAATCTCAAGGGACCCCACATCGTCGAAATAATCTTGAAAAACAACAAAGCCAGAAGACTCACATTTTCTAATTTGAAAACTTACTGCAAAGCTACAGTAATCAAAACAGTGTGGCACCAGCAAAAAGGCAGAGCTACAGTAATCAAAACAGTATGGCACTAGCAAAAAGGCAGATATACAAACTGATATGGTTTGGCTGTGTCCCCACCCAAAATTTCATCTTGAATTGTAATCTGCTTAACCCCATTACCCCCACTTGTCAAAGAAGATACAAGATGGAGGTAACTGAATCATAAGGGCAGTTTCTCTCATGGTGTTCTTGTGATACTGAGTGAGTTCTCATGAGTTCTCATGAGATCTGATGGTCCTATAAGTGTTTGGGAGTTCCTCCTGCATTCATTCTCCCTTCTGCCACCTTGTGAAGTAAATGCCTTGCTAGTTCTAGATCCTCGAGGAATCGCCACACTGTCTTCCACAATGGTTGAACTAGTTTACAGTCCCACCAACAGTGTAAACGTGTTCCTATTTCTCCACATCCTCTCCAGCACCTGCTGTTTCTTGACCTTTTAATGATCGCCATTCTAACTAGTGTGAGATGGTATCTCATTGTGGTTTTGATTTGCATTTCTCTCATGACCAGTGATGAGCATTTTTTCATGGGTCTGTTGGATGTGTATATGTCTTCTTTTGAAAAGTGTCTGTTCATATCCTTTGCCCACTTTTTGATGGGGTTGTTTGATTTTTTCTTGTAAATTTGTTTACGTTATTTGTAGATTCTGGATATTAGCCCTTTGTCAGATGGGTAGATGGTAAAAATTTTCTCCCATTCTGTAGGATGCCTATTCACTCTAATGGTAGTTTCTTTTGCTGTGCAGAAGCTCTTTAGTTTAATTAGATTCCATTTGTCAATTTTGGCTTTTGTTGCCATTGCTTTTGGAGTTTTAGTCATGAAGTCCTTGCCTATGCCTATGTCTTGAATGGTATTGCCTAGGTTTTCTTCTAGAGTTTTTAGGGTTTTAGGTCTAACATTTAAGTTTTTAATCCATCCTGAATTAATTGCTGTATAAGGTGTAAGGAAGGGAATCAGTTTCAGCTTTTTACATATGGCTAGCCAGTTTTCCCAGCACCATTTATTAACTAGGGGATCCTTTCCCCATTGCTTGTTTTTGTAAGGTTTGTCAAAGATCAGATGGTTTTAGATGTGTGATATTATTTCTGAGGGCTCTGTTCTGTTCCATTGGTCTATATCTCTGTTTTGGTACCAGTATCATGCCACTTTGGTTACTGTAGCCTTGCAGTATAGTTTGAAGTCAGGTAGCATGATGCCTCCAGCTTTGTTCTTTTTGCTTAGGATTGTCTTGGCAATGTGGGCTTTTTTTTTTTGGTTCCATATGAACTTTAAAGTAGTATTTTCCAATTCTGTGAAGAAAGTCATTGGTACCTTGATGAGGCTGGCATTGAATCTATAAATTACCTTGGGCAGTAAGGCCATTTTCATGATATTGATTCTTCCTATCCATGAGCATGGAATGTTCTTCCATTTGTTTGTGTCCTCTTTTATTTCATCGAGCAGTGGTTTGTAGTTCTCCTGGAAGAGATCCTTCACATCCCTTGTAAATTGGATTCCCAGGTATTTTATCCTCTTTGAAGCCATTGTGAATGGGAGTTCACTCATGATTTGGCTCTCTGCCTGTTATTGGTTTATAGGAATGCTTGTGATTTTTGCACATTGATTTTGTATGCTGAGACTTTCCTGAAGTTGCTTATCAGTTTAAGGAGATTTTGGACTGAGACGATGGGGTTTTCTAAATATACAACCATGTCATCTGCAAACAGGGACAATTTGACTTCCTCTTTTTCTAGTTGAACACCCTTTATTTTTTTCTCCTGCCTGATTGCCCTGGTCAAAACTTCCAACACTACGTTGAATAGGAGTGATGAGAGAGGGCATCCCTGTCTTGTGCCAGTTTTCAAAGGGAATGCTTCCAGTTTTTGCCCATTCAGTATGATATTGGCTGTGGGTTTGTCATAAACAGCGCTTATTATTTTGAGATATGTTCCATCAATACCTAGTTTATTGAGAGTTTTTAGCATGAAGGGCTGTTGAATTTTGTCAAAGGCCTTTTCTGCGTCTATTGAGATAATCATGTCGTTTTTGTCTTTGATTCTGTTGATGTGATGGATTACGTTTATTGATTTGCATATGTTGAACCAGCCTTGCATCCCAGGCATGAAGCCAACTTGATCTTGGTGGATAAGCTTTTTGATGTGCTGCTGGATTCAGTTTGCCAGTATTTTATTGAAGATTTTTGTGTCAATGTTCATCAAGGATATTGGTCTAAAATTCTCTTTTTTTGTTGTGTCTCTGCCAGGCTTTGGTATCAGGATGATGCTGGCCTCATAAAATGAGTTAGGGAGGATTCCCTCTTTTTCTGTTGATTGGAATAGTTTCAGAAGGAATGGTAACAACTCCTCTTTGTACCTCTGGTTGAATTTGGCTGTGAATCCGTCTGGTCCTGGACTCTTTTTGGTTGGTAGGCTATAAATTATTGCCTCAATTTCAGAGCCTGTTATTGGTCTATTCAGGGATTCAACTTCTTCCCAGTGTAGTCTTGGTGGGATGTATGAGTCCAGGAATTTATTCCTTTCTTCTAGATTTTCTAGTTTATTTGCATAGAGTTGTTTATAGTATTCTCTGATGGTAGTTCATATTTATGTGGAATCTGTGGTGATATCCCCTTGATCATTTTTTATTGTATCTATTTGATTCTTCCCTCCTTTCTTCTTTATTAGTCTTGCTAATGGTCTATCAATTTTGTTGATCTTTTCAAAAAACCAGCTCCTGGATTCATTGATTTTTTGAAGGGTTTTTTGTGTCTCTATTTCCTTCAGTTCTGCTCTGATCTTAGTTATTTCTTGCCTTCTGCTAGCTTTTGAGTTTGTTTGCTCTTGCTTCTCTAGTTCTTTTAATTGTGATGTTAGGGTGTCGATTTTAGATCTTTCCTGCTTTCTCTTGTGAGCATTTAGTGCTATAAATTTCCCTCTACACACTGCTTTAAGTGTGTCCCAGAGATTCTGATACGTTGTGTCTTTGTTCTCATTGGTTTCAAAGAACATCTTTATTTCTGCCTTCATTTTGTTATTTACCCAGTAGTCATTCAGCAGCAGGTTGTTCAGTTTCCATGTAGTTGTGTGGTTTTGAGTGAGTTTCTTAATCCTGAGTTCTAATTTGATTGCACTGTGGTCTGAGAGACAGTTTGTTATAATTTCTGTTCTTTTACATTTGCTGAGGAGTGCTTTACTTCCAACTATGTGGTCAATTTTGGAATAAGTGCGGTGTGGTGCTGAGAAGAATGTTTATTCTGCTGATTTGGGGTGGACAGTTCTGTAGACATCTATTAGGTCTGATTGGTGCAGAGCTGAGTTCAATTCCTGGATATCCATGTTAACTTTCCGTCTCATTGATCTGTCTAATGTTGATATGGAGGTGTTAAAGTCTCCCATTATTATTATTGTGTGGGAGTCTAAGTCTCTTTGTAGGTCTCTAAGGACATGATTTATGAATCTGGGTGCTCCTGTATTCAGTGCATATATATTTAGGATAGTGCGCTCTTCCTGTTGAATTGATCCCTTTACCACTATGTAATAACCTTCTTTGTCTCTTTTGATCTTTGTTGGTTTAAAGTCTGTTTTATCAGAGACTAGGATTGCAACCCCTGCTTTTTTCGGTTTTCCATTTGCTTGGTAGATCTTCTTCCATCCCTTTATTTTGAGCCTATATGTGTCTCTGCTTGTGAGATGGGTCTCCTGAATACAGCACATTGATGGGTCTTGACTTTTTATCCAATTTGCCAGTCTGTGTCTTTTAACTGGAGCATTTAGCCCATTTACATTTAAGGTTAATATTGTTATGTGTGAATTTGATCCTGTTGTTAAGATATCAGCTGGTTATTTTGCACGTTAGTTGATGCAGTTTCTTCCTAACATCGATGGTCTTTACAATTTGGCATGTTTTTGCAGTGGCTGGTACTGGTTGTTCCTTTCCATGTTTAGTGCTTCCTTCAGGAGTTCTTGTAAGGCAGGCCTGGTGGTGACAAAATCTCTCAGCATTTGCTTATCTGTATTTTATTTCTCCTTCACTTATGAAGCTTAGTTTGGCTGGATATGAAATTCTGGGTTGAAAATTCTTTTCTTTAAGAATGTAGAATATTGGCCCCCACTCTCTTCTGTCTCACAGAGTTTCTGCTGAGAGATCAGCTGTTAATCTGACGGGCTTCCCTTTGTGGGTAACCCGACCTTTCTCTCTGGCTGCCCTTAACATTTTTTCCTTCATTTCAACCTTGGTGAATCTGACTGTTTCTTGGAGTTGCTCTTCTTCAGGAGTATCTTTGTGGTGTTCTCTGTATTTCCTGAATTTGAATGTTGGCCTGCCTTGCTAGATTGGGGAAGTTCTCCTGGATAATATTCTGCAGAGTGTTTTCCAATTTGGTTCCATTCTCCCTGTCACTTTCAGGTACACCAAGCAGATGTAGATTTGGTCTTTTCACATAGTCCGATATTTCTTGGAGTCTTTCTTTTTACTCTTTTTTCTCTAAACTTCTCTTCTCACTTCATTTCATTCATTTGATCTTCAATCACTGATATCCTTTCTTCCACTTGATCAAATTAGCTACTGAAACTTGTGCGTATGTCACGTAGTTCTTGTACCATAGTTTTCAGCTCCATCAGGTCATTTAAGGTCTTCTCTACACTGTTTATTCTAGTTAGCCATTCGTCTAATCTTTTTCCAAGGTTTTTATCTTCTTTGTGATGAGTTCAAACATCCTCCTTTAGCTTGGAGAAGTTTGTTATTACCAATCTTCTGAAGCCTACCTCTGTGAAGCCATCAAAGTGATTCTCTGTCTAGCTTTGTTCCACTGCTAGTGGGGAACTGCAATCCTTTGGAGGAGAAGAGGCACTCTGATTTTTAGAACTTTCAGCTTTTCTACTCTGGCTTCTCCCCATCTTCGTGGTTTCACCTACCTTTGGTCTTTGATGATGGTGACCTACAGATGGGGTTTTGGTGTGGATGTCCTTTTTGTTGACATTGTTGATGCTTTCTGTTTGTTATTCCTTTCTGTTTGTTAGTTTTCCTTCTAACAGTTAGGACCCTCAGCTACAGGTTTGTTGGAGTTTGCTGGAGGTCCACTCCAGACCCTATTTGCCTGGGTATCACCAGCGGAGGCTGCAGAACAGCAAATATGGCAGAACAAGAAATGTGCTCCCGATCCTTCCTCTGGAAGCTTCGTCTCAGAGGGGGACCCAGCTGTATGAGATGTCAGTCGGCCCCTACTGGGAGGTGTCTCCCAGTTAGGCTACTCGGGGATCAGGGACCCACTTGAGGAGGCAGTCTGTCCATTCTCAGATCTCAAAGTCCGTGCTGGGAGAAGCACTACTCTCCTCAAAGCTGTCAGTAAGGGTTGTTTAAGTCTGCAGAAGCTTCTGCTGCCTTTTGTTCTGCTATGCCCTGCCCCCAGAGATGGAGTCTACAGAGGCGGGCAGTGGTGGGCTCCACTCAGTTCGAGTCTACAGAGGTGGGCTGCAGTGGGCTCCACCTAAGCTTCCTGCCACTTTGTTTACCTAGTCAAGCTTCAGCAATGCTGGACGCCATTCCCCCAGCCTCGCTGCCACTTTGCAGTTCAATCTTGGACTGCTGTGCTAGCAGTGAGCGAGGCTCCATGGGCATGGGACCCTCCAAGCCAGGCGAGGGATATAATTTCCTGGTGTGCCGTTTGCTAAGACTGTTGGAAAAGCACAGTATTAGGGTGGGAGTGTCCCGATTTTCCAGGTATCGTCTGTCACGGCTTCCCTTGGCTAGGAAAAGGAATTCCCCAACCCCTTGCACTTCCCGGGTGAAGCAATGCCCCTCCCTGCTTTGGCTCACGCTCCATGAGCTGCACCCACTGTCCAACAGAAGGAAAGTCTTTTCAACAAATGATATTGGGAAAACTGGATATCCACATGCAAAATAAATAAATAAAGGTAGTCCCCTACCTAACATTATATGCAAAAATTAACTCAAAGAGATAACAAACCTAAATATAAGACCTAAAACTGTAAAGCATTTAGAAGAAAATACAGAGCAAAGACTTCATGACATTGGATTTGACAATAGCTTCTTAGATATGACACCAAAGGCACAGGCAACAAAAGAAAAAATAGACAAACAGGATTTTATGAAAAAATATTTTAAGCTGGGCATCAAAGATAATATTAATAGAGTAAAAAGGCAACCCACAGAATGAGAGAAAAACATATGCAAATAATGCATCTGTTAAGGGATTAACATCTAGAATATACAGAAAACTCCTAACACTCAATGATAAAAAACAACCCAATTCAAAAATACATTTGAATAGACATTTCTCCAAAGAAAATGTACAAATAGACGATAAACATATGAAAGTGTTCAAAATTTCTAATCATTATGGAAATGCAAATCAAAACTACAATTAGATACCACCTCATAGCCATTAGAATGGCTACTATAAAAATAAAAAACAGAAAGTAACAAGGGTTGCTAAGAATGTAGAGAAATTAGAACACTTGTACACTACTGCTAACAATGTAAAATGGTATAACAGCTGTGGAAAACAGTATGATAGAGTTCCTTAAAAAATTAAAAATAGAATTACTATATAATCTAGCAATTCTACTTCTGAGTCTACACCCAAAAGAATTAAAAGTAGAGTCTCAAAGGGATATTTCTATTACCATGTTCATAGTAGCATTATTCACAATAGCTAAAATGTGGAAACAAACCAAGTCCATTGAAGGATGAATGGATAAGCAAAATATGGTCTATACATACAGTGGGATATTATTTGGCCTTAAAAAGAAAGGGAATTCTGGCATATGCTACAATATGGATGAACCATGTGGACATTATGCTAAGTGAAATAATCTAGTAACAAAAAACAAATACTGTGTAATTCCACTTATAAGAGATATTTAAAATTAGTCAAAATCATAGAGATAGAAAGCAAAATGGTGGTTGTCATGGCAAAGAGAAGTACTGAAGGTGAGTTATTGTTTAATGGGTTTAAAGTTTCAGTTTTACAAGACAGAAAGGGTTATGGAGATGAATGCTAGTGATGGTTCAGATCATGAATGTACACTCAACACCACTGAACTTTACACTTAAAATGGTCATTAAATTTTGTTAAGTGTTTTTACCACAATTTTTAAAAATTCGATTTTTTTTTAAAAAATGAAGTGATTGAAGCACTGAGAATTAATTAATTTTGGTTGTCCTCTCCATGAATATGCCCCTCCAACTCCCACTGAATACAATCTTTGCCCCACCAATCTTAGTTATCTCAGCTCTCCCGTGTATCCCCACATTCCAAGCACTCTGTTTATTATTTCCAAACGTAAGCTACTTTTCTTCCACTGTCTTTGTACAAGCTGGCCTCTCCTATATAAATGGTGACCATTGTTCAAAGACTTTCTCAAGTTCTTCCTCCCTAAAGTCTTTCCTGATGATATTTTTCCCTTTTCACTTTTTTCACTTCTTTTCTCTCAAATGCCACTTTTTATCATTATAATATTATTTGTAATTTCTCTCTCTCCTCCCTCCACCTCCACATGCCTAAAGGGCCACATTCAAGTACATTCTTTAAAGAGCTCACAAAGCACTTGGCCATTAATAAGATCTTGTATTACATAAATACCATTTGCAACTTTAATCTGGACAGTTATTGGAAGATAACTATGGGGAAATCACAAGGAGAACAATAAAACTACTGTGGTGGTTGGCAACTATAATGTTTCTTCCCCCTAACAACCACTTCTCAGTGTCCTGTTCTCAGTAGGGATGACAAAATCCCACTTCCACACCAGGGAAGAGCTGGGCTAGTGGCTGGAGTGAAGTGTTAACGTGCAGTGCAGCCATTTACAAGGCAAATATGCACATGAACTTCTGGAGTCTTGCCATGAACCTTTTATTCAGTGTGTGTGTGTAGGGTGTGTATAGGGTCTGTGAGTGTGTGTTTGTTTCTTTTTTGCAAATGCAATCTACATTACTTTTTCCAATGTCATTATGCTTGGCCTAAAACTAAAAGGAACATTTCAATTGATAGCTGGACCTACAGGAAATTGTATAGGTGATGAGATTCTATACATTATGAGAAGTCTATAGTACCTTGCACAAAAGGTTAGCAAAGTGTTTGTTTAAGGTACTTTGGTAGAGGTGGATGTTGTCATTTCTGAGGTTCTAGGTCTCCCTTTGCAAACTAGAATAAAAGTGAGACGATTTAAAAACATACCAGATTCTATCACCTAGGAATTTATTTACTTTATGAGCATCTGGAAATTATTCTCTGAAAGTCAGTAGTATATCAATAGATGCATTACAGGAAATCACAAAACCCTTGATTACGTAAGATATACATACTTAAATGCAAAAGCTGATAAACACACTAATCCTAAGGGAGCTAGAACTATTGTATCCCCAGCACTAGCATAAGAGGTAGCACATATTAGATGCTCAATGAGCAGTGAATGAACGAATTAGTGATTAAATGGCTGCCAGGGCTTTGCCTTATGTGTCTGACTTGTATCTTCCCAACATGGGAACTTTTCAGGACATTGTTTTTATGATATTGTAAAGTTTCAAGAAAAAACAGTTATCTCAACATGTTCCTCATATGCACTACTCGTGGGAGAAAACAATTTCATTCATTATACTTGTCTTTAAGACAGCATTTCACTCTCCAAAATTAGGGCAAAAGTAGTTACAGCTAAGATCAAATTCTGCCCTAGATAATAATCAAATCCCCAAATGAAGGACACTTTGGAGAAGAAAAAGATGGATACCTCAAAAAACTGAGACTGCCTTTATGATAAATGCCATACCAAGTAAAATTGCTTTCTTCCTGTCAGTAATGACCCTAGCATCCCTGATGTGTAACTTACATTTAACTGGCAACATTCTGGGCTACTTATATTAACTGCAACAGGCTGAACAGCTTGAACTTCAATAAAATGTGCATTAAGTGTCTGAGTTAATTTAACCTCATTAATCCTCAACCCACTAGCACCATCTGAAGCCTTCCAAGCAGCCTGTGCTTCATCTGCAACATAAACATGTCCCTGTAAGAAATCAACACCCAAAATGTGCTGAAACTCTAGCTCCCAAGTTGTCACTGAGGGGTAAATGGCTGCCTAATTGCCAGGACCAGGCTCCAATTGCATTATATGATTCACTCAACCTTATTATTCTTGTTAACAGCAAGATGAGTTCCCGAAAAATAAATCTCTCTGAAGTTTTTTTTGGAACTGCTTCTCTCTTGACTAAATATGCTCTAATTCATCAGAGCAGATTCTTATTCAAGATACATTTTTGCCTTATAACTTAAGAAACATATATATGGCAAATAAAAGACTGTGCTCCATTAAAAGAAAAATTTAACCAATCTGCCTCCTATATCTTCCCATGTGGGACCTTTGAAGTGGTAATAGCAGTTAATTTTCAGGATTTTACTTGTAAAGGGCCAAAGTTTCAAAGTACCGTAAGCCATCAACATAATTTCAATATTTAGTCAAATATTTGCTGTGGTGTGTGAGACATTTTAATTTTTTGTAATAGTGTGGGACTTCTATGAAACTGATCTTGATCAACTTAAGAATGAGTCTAAATAAAGGCACGTGATATGTACCACCTTGATATTTTATATTTAATGACATTGAGAACACCTTTTGGAGCCACACCAGACCAATCTGGTTCAACTTTTATGTAACATAGTTGTGAGTTGCTTTTCAGTCAGTATGTACCCTTAGGTCACATAACCTGAGCATGCCCAGATGAACCAAGCGTGCAACCACTGAAGGAACCTAAGTGCTCAGAGAAGAAGGGACTGGGCAGAGCATGGTGACTCATGCCTATAATCCCAGCACTTTGGGAGGCTGAGCAAGGTGTATCATTTGAGGTCAGCAGTTCAAGGTCAGGAGTTCAACATGGTGAGACTCCATATCTACTAAAAATACAAAAATTAGCTGGGCGTGGTGGTGTGCACCTGTAATCCCAGCTACTTAGGAGGCTGAGGTGGGAGAATCGCTTGAACTCAGGAGGTGGGGGTTGCAGTGACTCAAGATAGCACCAATGAACTCCAGCCTGGGTGACAGAGTGAGACTCCAGCTAAGAAAAGGAAGGAAGGAAGGAGGAAGGATAGAAGGAAGGAAGGAAGGAAGGAAGGAAGGAAGGAAGGAAGGAAGGAAGGAGGAAGGGAGGGAGGGAGGGAGGGAGGGAGGGGAAGACAGGAAAGAAAAGAAAGAGAAAGAAAAAGAAAGGAAGGAAGGAAGGAAAAGGAAAAGGATGAATGAACTGAATTAAGAAGCAGACACTGGGCCAGGTCAGGTGTGGTGGCTCACACCTGTAATCCCAGCACTTTCGGAGACTAAGGCAGGAGGATTGCTTGAGCCCAGGCGTTCCAGACCAGCCTGGGCAACATGGAGAATTCTTGTCTCTACAAAAAAAAAAAAAGAAAAAAAGAAAATAGCCAGACATGATGGAGTACCTGTATTCCCAGATACTTAAGAGACTGAGGTGAGAGGATCACTTGAGCCTGGGAGACTGAGGCTGCAGTGATCAGCAATGGTGCCACTACACTCCAGCCTGGGTGACAGAGTGGGACCCTGCCTCCAAAAACAAAACAAAGAGGTAGACACTGCATGGACTGCATGGCAGGGTTCTGGATTAGATCAGATCAAGCCCTGGTGTCACCTCATGGCAAGATCCAATCAGATCATGCCTCCTGACATTATCGCATTGCAAGATTCAATCAGATCACACCTCATTACCCTATGCATATAAAACCTGACTCAACCCCCAGCTCAGGGAGACACTGCTTTGGGAACTTTCCCCAGGGTTCTCCCTACTTGTTATAAGTAACAAAATCCCCTTGCTAAATATTCCTTGTTGTGGTCACTGTGTCGATACTCACCAAGCAACTCACCCATTGTATGGGTAACACTTTGATTTTGGAGAGTCTTTGGTTCATTTTCTGTTTCCATTACTTTGTAGCCAAGAAAATAAGTAGTATTATATCTGAATGTGCCTTCATTCCTTGTAAAGAGACAGTAAATTCCGAACTCACTGGAAATTGGATTTGAACTGATAACACAGTTTAGTCTAGTTTTGTGAGTATCACACAAATTTAGGGGTAGATAATATAACTGTTCTCTTCAGCTAGTGGGAATATACTGCCTACTATTAAGATTTTGTAATGATCAAATCAGATAATTTATTCAAAGAACTGTATACCATACCATCTATATAAATATAGCCATTTTTTTCCTTTATAGTCAAAAATTGGTGGGAATAAAATCTGTAGCAAAAAGTGGGTAAAGCAAAATCCAAAGTAGATCCTACTCTTCACTAGCATTCCACAATACTTCTTAAAAGCTCCTGAGTTTTAAAAAATAATTTCATAACTTTATCACCAAGAAACATAACAAAAACTGTATATGTAAAAACATCTTTATTTTGAAAATGAACTATCTTTCCATAATTAGCCAATTTATTTAAAATATTATAAGCAAAAGTTACCAGCCTGATGCATGCTATTTAAAAAGTTATTAAAAATAGAATGTAAATCCTTAAGCCACTGGGTGGTCAAATATCTCTCATGTGAAATCGCAAATGTTTCACTTGGTAAAAAAATGTTTTCATAAGTCAAATAATTTTATTAAATTTTCTCATTACATATGTATCCATGCCTGCACATTGTGCACACGTACCCTAAAACTTAAAGTATAATAATAATAAAGAAAGAAAGAAAGAAAAAAGAAAAAATTTTCTCATTACGTAAGTTACAGAAATTTTTTAGTTCCTTATCTTTTGACTGTTATATTTAGGTAAGAATAAAAGCAAAAAAAATTATATTGTTATTCTAACACCTTCGTTAAGGCAGCAGTGTCCACAGCATGTTTGTTTTTTATCTGGATTTTTTTTATCAATTAACAGGTGATTTTAACAAGTTAATACATCGCTCTTTCTCAATTTTCATCAGCTACAGGGAATTAAATGGTCACAAAGTTTTCTAGTGTTAGGACCCTATAAAGTGAGCAGGTGACTCCAACTTTGGAGAAAGCAGTATAGAAAAGAAATATTCCTAAGACAGAAAAACACATTTTTGTAGCTCTATTGAAATATAAACTAAAACACCCTCTTGTTTGGTTAGTTCCAGTATTTTTCTTACCAGGTAAACTCTCCACTGGCAAGCAATTTAAAATTATTTCACTTAGAACTGCCAGTTCCAGAAATATGATAGTTCAAGTAAAACACACTTTTAAAAAATATGTCATGCCAGCACTGTTCTGCTATATTCATGGAAGACAGATTTTAAATTACTATTTAACCGAGTACAATTTTAGCCCAAGAAACAATTTATGAAAATAACATAAGTCAGATATGATAAAATCAGTAATAAATATTGAGAATGAAGGATTTTAGAAAAGATAAGCTATCTTTAGAGGAGACAGAACAATTTACATTTTCAAACTACAGTGTATAACATCCTTTAAATCATACCCAAGATGTTGAAAAATATAAATATATGCACATTCCTGGGATTACAGCCAAAATATATCTCTTGATAGCTGCTCACCTTTACATATATGTATGCATGTTTTAATAAAATGCAGTTTGCCTTTTTTAAAAGTCTTTTTTGCAATATATTTTTAAAGTAAAAAAAAAATTGCAACATATTCTTGGAACTATCCTAAATGCTACACATCTGCTATTTTCAATTTCTGACTTTTGCTATTTAGGGAAAATAAATTACCCTTTCTGGATAATAATTTTAAAATTACACTAAGTCATGGTAATTCCCTGATGAAATAGAAAAGGAAAAATGGTCAGCCAACAACATTTCAAAATACCTCATCAATATCTGTAATATTTTCCTCACATATGTGTTATTGCTCTAATGTCCTTTCATCCAGACTTAGTGCCATTCTTAAATGAATATATATTCCTCATCATGCTGTGGCATTCCAAACATCTGCTAGAGGCTCACTTCAAAGATTGGTACGCAGCACTTTCAAGACTTGTTACAGAACAACTCCTCTGGAGCTTATTTTTAATAAAATAAAAATAATTTTTCTAATCTCTTGGACACGGCCACCGTAAATGTATCAACTAGTAATATGACAGTACAGTATTAAAAGTCATAGATCCTAGTAAAGTTTTATGTCCATAATTTTGTATTTCTTACCAAGAAAGTAATTCAAAGTAAGTATAAGAACAAAGCATATTTGTAAGACAAAATTGAATTATGTCATATTTATTATTACATGGATAGGTTAGGCAAGGAAAAGAGATCCATTTCATTTATTTCAACTAAAGGGTATTTGTTGTAATGATACAGAGACTGGACCAGAATCAGCTTCAAAGGCTAACATGTCAGCCAAATCAGCTTTCTTAATATCTCTGTTCTCTCTTCTTATCTACACCATTCATCTTTGCTGTGTAGTTTCCTCTGTTTATCCAGTTCTTTGCTCCTTCATAGCTTCAGTTTGTACGTGGCTTCAGCGTACCAACTACTTAACAGTATCCTTTGTGCTGCTACGCCTAATGCTAACAGATTCTGGGTTTTCCAGTTCAAATTCCCAAGAGTTAGATTCTGACTGACCTACTTCACCTGTTTACTGCATAACAAGTCACAGGCTGCTATTAAGCATTTTATTGGCTGTACTTTTCTTACCATCAATTTTCATTCCTAGTCCCTTGAACTGTGGCTGGGAGATAAAACCTTGAGCACAAAAATAGCCACAATGGTAGAAGGACTGAGTGAAATATATTACCTAGAAAAATTGTGGAAGTATTAACTGAAAACTTTATTTTGCCATATACAAAGACATTTACTTTGATTATCTTAACAAGGCATGCTACAACAAACTTTGCCTAGGAATCAAGTCAACCGGATTTCTGCAATACCAACATAAATCTTACAAAACTGGCTGGAACATCCACTTCGATTTTGGATATGTGAGAATCAAGCTAACTTACTATAGCTTTCCCAAATTTATCATTTAAGAAAAAAGAGAGACCATTCCTCCAGTGATTCCTACATAGTATTTTTATCTGGATTAAATTTATAGTGCTGTCTAAATAAATGTATAGCAATTAGGGCTAAGAATTCAGAAGATTGCCCCTTTAGACATTGACAGCTGTTTCAACAGAAGATTTACTGAATATAGTAAGCAATTTTAGTATGTCTTGATGTAGTTTCATGTAGCATAAAATGATCACACTACCATATTTGGTGAAGAATCTCAGATTTATCCTGCCTGACCAAAAAGACCAGGTACACTCAGTATTTCTATGAATATAATTTCACAATTTTCAACACAATGTATGCTGTTTTTTCAGTGTACTTTTTCTGTTGAGCACTGAAAGGGAATCCTATTCAGTAATAAGCATATTTAACATTTATGTAATGCTTTATAAGTTGAAACATACTTTCACATGGATTAATTCATATATTACACATAGCAACAATTATTTTGTAAAGAAGAAAACCAGGACTTCAGAGGTTTCCATAAGTAGGACTTAAGTAACATAGTCTATAAATGGCAGAGCCAGTATTCAATCCTATTAAATCATTTGTGAGCTACTAGCACAGTACTATGCCTCTAGAGAGGCATGTTTGGGTCAATAGCATGAACAAAAAGAAAGAGCAAAATACAAAAAAGTCTGAAATCCAAAGGACTTGAGGCTGGGATCATGAGAATAGCATCATGATCCAAGAAAGAGACGGTAACTGGAATTTCATCTGGAAATGATTGATTTCAAAGAGATTGGTATTAATTTCTTTTGAGTTTGATCTTTTTAAACTCATAAGACTAAATTCATTTTTATTTCGCATGCAAACCTCAAAAAATTGACACAGTTTCTTGAACACTGTGAAAAAGAATTCTGAGATCACACAAGCTCAGTGAGAAGAGTGCCATGATGAATTAGGAATGTACGCCATAGATAGGAGAATTGGAAATGAATAAACATGTGAATGTTGCATCATTGCCAACCCTGACTTTGACTTACATTGTCTGGTTGATATATACACATACCTCTCCTGCCACAGAGTTCTGCATAGTATATAGGATTAGAAGCTATAAGGGTCCAAAGTGCCAATCCACAAATCATCAGCATATGTTTGGAGGTGTTTACAAGCTGTGAAGTATCCCATCAATTCTATGCACATGGTTAAGGGATCATAATGAAAAAAGTTATTGAAGTAATATGAAGTCAAATCTTAGAGTCAACTCAATAGCAACTGTGTCTCCAGTATGGAACACTACCATGAAGACATACCCTACAAACCTCTGGCAAATTTATTCCCAGCAAATATTGTCCTTTCTCTGTCATCACTGTGAATGGAGCCAGGTGAAGGGAGATTTGGATGGGGAGGTGAGAGAAACTAGCCCCTCAGAAATAATTTCCAGATATTTCTAAAAGATTTAAATTTTAACATACATGTATGCTTCTTCTCAAATGTGCTTTGCTAACTCTTCAAAGGAATCATCATTAGAGAAGCAAGGGCAGAAGAGACAGGGCCTTGGTCATTAGTCCCTTGCTCAGCCATGAACCGCAATCAAAAGACTGAGCTCCCTTGTATAATTTCAGTTTTCTCTGTGGATTTCCAGCATTTCCAACCATAGGATGTACAGGTAGCATAACCACCTCCTTTGCCATTCATTTTTATCTGCCAATATTTTATTCCCATCAGGAGCACAAGTCTTTGGCAAAACGAAAACGATACCTCTTCACAAAAATCTAGAGATATCCTGGTTTAAACCGTGGAATTATGTCAGTGCTCACACATCTAACAATTTCTTACTAGTTCATAGTATAATAATTTCACCCAAAGCTCTTTCCCACATTTCATCAAAAAGTACACAAATATAAGATCTTATAATATTAAGGTAATAATTTTAAGAAATATTATTCATATTCACTAGTTTGCTATTAAATTCAGAAATGATTAAAATTAAGATATGCTTGTCAAAAAAGATAAATTACAGGATCAGTGACAAATTTTATTAGGCATTTCTTTTACTCATTAGGGTGTAACATTTCTAAAAATAACAAGAGTTTTATGGATATGGCTATGAAATCAGATTCTATAATGTAAAATATTTTATTCCCCTCCACAGAATTCATTACCACCTATAATTCAAAGAACTATCAAATAAAGTTATAAACAACTGTGTATGGTATTATTCTTTAGTATGTATAAATAAATTTATACATAGGTATTTTATATGCATAAAACTGAAAGGATGGGTTCCACACTGCCTAAATCACCCATATTGTTTGAATTTTTATAACAATGTATTAATTTTAATATCAGGATAAATGACAAAGATACTACAAGGAAATAAAAAGCAATTTTGGTCATTTCTGCATGTTATTTGCTGACAATATACCTCATAGTCACAAATTCCTCAGGACAAGTGTACAAATGAATGCATTTTAGTTTTTGTTTTTCACATGCTAAGATAAAATATATAGTAATCCTTAACATGACTAATTAATATGTTGTTTATAAATATGTTAGAAAAATCTATATTTTGTAAATGAATCTATGCTCTCTATTCCAGAAAAATTTAATAACTTTTTCAATGTCTTCTTCGTGGTAATCTTATTACTTCTAATACTCCTTAAGACATAGAAAATTATGTGTTATGATTTGAAGCATTTAGAAAATAATTTTGAACCAGTAGAATTAATAATATTCCTACTATAAGAATGCCAAAACTCCTCAAATACTATGTAGAGGTGAATTTTTTACATTAACACAATGTGTTATTTATAATATTTTAAGCTGATAAAAATATATTGTGATTCAGAAGGTATTATTTATGAACAAGAACCCAGAAGAATGATAGAAGGAAGAGACCCGGAACATAAAACCCTAAGTCATAAGGCAGAGAAGCTTTCAGTCAAAAGTCCTAGACCTGAGGAATAAGGAAGGCACTTATTTTTGTTTAAAATTAGGATAATGAAAATGAACTTCACCTACTTCACATTTTTTCCCAAGCCTGGCCATGAGCAACAGACTGTTATTTCTACTTCTCTAATTCATTGTATTATTAATATAAATATTTCAAAGCATAAATTCAGATACTGAAAATTGGTGGAATGAACCTCTTAAAGATCTTACAAGTAGCAAATTGAACAGTAACAAGAATCCAAAGTCCAATCATTAATAATCAGAGTGAGCCAATGCAGAAGCAATGATTAACCCACCCTCAGCAAACATTTTGAAGTATTATTCCAACCAAGTAACATAGATTCAAGAAAACTAAGCAAATGAACAGCAAAAAAAAATGAGGTAATTCTCAAAGCAGAAAAAAATGTAATAATTATTAGATGAAAAATAAAATGTACAAGAATTGCGATGTAAATACTTTTTATATAATCTTACTAATTGAAAGAATGACTATGAAATTAACAAAAATATTTAATATCACCACGCATAACGAAGCAGGAAAGGAGAATATAAAAGGTAGTATTTACAATTACCACAAAAGGATGTTCATAGATAATGTCCAAAAATAATCAAGCAAAATATTGTAGTATATAATTATATAGCCATATGGAGGCAAATGACAGAAGAAACAACCAAAAGAGTTTGATAATGGGGTGCCTGTGGTGAGCTAGAAGATAATTTGGGGAAGGTGACAGACATGACCATTTTTAATAACTTTCAGCATTGACATTTTAAACTATGAGTATTTATTTAATTAAAAATATTTTCAATCAATTATAAAGGTAAATGCAACACCTTAACAGCAAAACCCACCACTTCCTGAGTGAATGTAATAATCTCATAGAATTTGAAAACCTCTCCACATGTATATTCAAAAAAAATTAAAAGACTTTAATTAATATCTCTTGAGAATTGTGATGACAGATACTGCCCTGAAGGCCTTTGAGAATTGTGAAAATACAGACTAAAATAAAATTCGGAAAATGCATTTATATATTCTTTTTAATGAGTTCTGTGCTATAACTAATTCCATCATCTGAGGCTCCCAGATTGTCTTGATGCTGACATCCAGAATTTTTTGTATTGTAAAAAAGTAAAGACATATTTTTAGACACCAAGAAGTCCCAGGTGTGTTGAAACCTACAGCTTCATTTTACATTCCTTCTTGGCCCCTTTAATTCGATTTTGTGACTCAAAATGCTTCAAAATTTGATCTGTGTGTTGTCCAAATGCTGCCTGTAGCCTAGTGAAAGATTTAATATTGTTTATTGCCAAATACGTCTCCAAAAGTTTTAATCCCCTTATCTCCCCATTACTGGTTTGTAAAGCAGGCTAATGCAATATTGGAGTCAGAGTGAGCCAATGCAGAAGCAATTCTAAATAAGAGGAAAGAAACTTGTCAGTTGCTGGAGTCTTAGCAGAATATTTTAAATGACTTTTTGAAACTTTTAAGGATAGTAAGACCTAAAGTATTTTTTTCAATAACACTTGTAAACCAGATTCTTGTAGAAAAATGTATTTGCTGTGTCCAATTTGTTGGAGCTTAAATTTTACTTTTAAAGTAATTAGAATAGAGAAATAATAATTAAAAGAACTAAGATCCTAGTCCCAGTTCTATCATTTATTCAATAAACTATTAAACAAACACTGAATAAATACCTCAGAGCCCTAACCTTAGATATAGATATGTCAAGTGGAATGTATATAGGAAGATTAACTCTCTAGAAAGTAAAATCAAATTATGTACCTTTTGAGTTTATAGATTTTCACAAAATTTTAAGCTCTTAATTAAAAGATAATGTCAGACCTTAAAATTTTTCCTTTCAGAAAATGAGTCATAATTGTAGAATGATTATTACAGAGTTTAAACTCTGCTTTATTTCAATCTTAGATTTTAACTATTACATGTAACCATATTGAACATGCGACGTGCAGGGAAACAAAGAATGTTGCTCAGAGTTAGATCTGACCTTTGTCACCTGTGTCTTGTATAAACTAAACATTTAGAATGTCACTCCTATTTTGTTATTGCCCAAGGTGGAAGTGTTGATAAGTCAAAAAAGTCTGCTTTGAAACATCTATGTTATAAAGGAATGATTTTATTTGCGTATCTCATTGTCCAGAACTGATGACAAAAGACATCCTCCTTCACTAATTCCTTGACTAGTACCTTAATTCTTAGTCTCTGTACCATCTCATATCTCTAAGGCACTTTGCTAAATATTTGGCATAGAATTTAGTTTTAAAATAATAAAAGCAATAAATATGGTAAGAAAGCAGGAACTTGAAGGTCTATAAGGAAAATCACTTAATATAGCCCTCTTTAAATCTATTAATAAAGACTTAGAGCCGGGAAACAAGACATGTATTCATTAGCTCCTGGATATCCCTGGGATATTTTTATTCTGTTCTATTAAAATTTTGCTCAGTTGAAGAGCATTGTGAAAGCTATAAAGTTTTAAAAACTCTGACAGTCATAATAAGTAGGGATGGGTGAATTCAGTTGCTTAATTATAGACATTTGAGTTAGGGAAATGGATAGCATCACAGTGGTTACAGTTACTTTATTTAAGATGGAAATTACAGTGCACAAAAATTAATTCAGTTTTTCTGGTAAAATCTCTCCCCTACTTAGCTAAAGTAATTATTCTGCTTTACCTCCACTAAGGCAAACATTATGTCCCTAATGTTTCTTTTATATGAATAAATATAGTATGCTTTCTCTCAAATCTGAATCATTCAATATCTCTTCAAAGTCTCTTGCACCCATATAGCACCCAAAATAACAAATAATCGTTCATTTAATCCTAACAGGACTTTCCTTTCTGTAGTCAAATATTCTTTTAATCTTCTAATTATTCTCACAATTAGTTTTGTCTTAAAGCACATTCCACATTTTATTCCACCTACCATGCCTAAGCATGAACACACAATGGCATAACCATTGAAGGAAAAACGTGAATTTCAGTTCTTTTTCATTTGAATAGCTATCTTTTTTCCTTTGAAGCAATTGAAAAGATTATCACAACGTTCAAGCTTTCCCTTTCTTATATCTCTGCAAATTGTTCTAGAAATTCATCCCAATCCCAAACAAAATCCCAGCAGTCCTTTATTTGGAAATTCACAAACAAATTCTAAAGTTTATATGGAATTTGAAAGAATCTAGAATAGTCAAAACAATTTTGATAAAGTATAACCAAGTTGGAAGATTAACACTTCTTGATTTTAAAATTTATTATAATGCTACAGTGTGTTATTGAGTTCAAGATCAACAAATCAATCAATGGAATACAATAGAGAATCCAAATTTAAACCCATATGTAAATGGACAATTAATTTTTTTTACAAAGGTACAATAATTCAGTGGAGAAATAATGATCTTTGATTTCTTAGATAAATGAGTTCTTAGATAAAACATTGAAAGTATGACCCATATAAGACAAAAATGATAAATTCAAAATCATCTGCTATGGTCTGAATGTTTATGTCTCCTCAAAAATTCACGTGTTGAATTCTACACCCTAAGGTGATTATACTAGGAGGCAAGACATTTTGGAAGGGATTAGTGCCCTTGTAATGTAAGCCCAAAGGATCTGGTTCACTCCTTTCACTATGTGAGGACACAGTGAGAAGGCACTAACTGTGTGAGTCAGTAAGCAAGCTGTCACCAAACACCAAATCTTCATTCATCTTTATCTTGAACTTTCCAGCTTCTAGAACTGTAAGTAAGAAATTTCTTTTGTTTATAAACTACTCAATTTATAGTATTTTGTTATAGCAACATGAATAAGACATTGTCAAAATTAAAAACTTTTCCTTCACAAAAGACATTGTTAAGAAAATAAGACAAGCTATGTAAACTGAGAGAAAATGTCTGTAAGTCACATATTAAACAAAGAACTTATATTTAAAATATGTAAACAAACTCTCAAAATTCTATAAGAAGAAAATAAATAACCCTTCAAAACAATCAACAAGTACAAAATGGCAGATTTAAGTTAGTTCTTATCAACAATATTGATAGCATGTAAAATGCACATGAACTAAGTAACATGTAAATAGACTAAATTATTCAATTAAAAGCAGAGTGGTTAAATGGATAGAGACCAGACCCAACTATATGGTGCATACAAGAAACCCTTATAAAGACAGACAAAGATTGAAGGTGAAGGGATGGGAAAATATATTTGATGCAAGTGGAAACCAAAACAGAGCAAAAGTAGCTACACTTACATCAGATAAAATAGACTAAATTTCAAAGACAGTAAAAAGTGAAAAAGAAAAGGGTTATTACATAATAATAAAGTGGTCAATTCAGCAAGAATATATAACAATTATAAATACCTATACACCAAACATCGGAGCACCCATTTACATAAAGCAAACATTAATAGACCTAAAAGGATGTCTAGATTGTACTACAATAATAGTAGGGGATTTCAACAACCCAAGCTCAATAATGGACAGATCATCCAGACAGAAAATTAATAAATATTGGAATTAAACTACATACTAGACAAAATAGACCTAACTTACATTTACAGAAGATTTCACCCAAGGGTCACAGAATACACATTCATTTCATCAGCACATGAAACATTCACCAAAAAAGACCATACGTTGGGCCGCTAAACAAGTCTCAACAAATTCAAAAGAGTAGCTATCGTTATCAAATATTTTTTTCTGACCACAATGGAATAAAACTAGAAATCAATACCAAGAGGGACCACGAAAACTACACAAAAATATAGAAATTAAACAACATGCTTCTGAACAACAAATATGTGAATAAAGAAATTAAGAATAAAATTTTAAACTCTCTTGAAACAAATGAAAATGGAAATACAACATACCAAAATCCATGGGATGTAGCAAAAGCAGTACTAAGAGAAAAGTTCATTGCAATAAGCCCCTACATCAAAAAGCTGAAGACTTCAAATAAGCAACCTAAAAAGTACCTCAAGAAACTAGAAAAAACTAGTACAAAACAAATGGAATTCGTTTCACTGCTAAAATCTACCAAACACTTAAAAAATAATACCAATTATACTCAAACTCTGCAAAAAAATTAAAGAGGAGGGGATACTTCCAAACTCATTCTATAAGGCCAAAATTAACCTGATACCAAAACCAGACAGGGACACAACTGAAAAAGAAAACTATAGGCCAATAGCACTGATGAACATAGATGCAAAAATCCTCAACAAAATACTAGCAAACCAAATTCAACGACATATCAAAATAAAAAGAATCATTCACCACGATCAAGTGAGACTCATCCCAGGTAGCTAAAAGTGGTTCAATACATGCAAATCAATGTGATACATCACATTAACAGAACAAAGAATGAAAACAAAAATCATTTCAATAGATGCGGAAAAAGCATTCGATAAAATGCATAATAACATACCTTTATGATAAAAACTCCTGGCAAACTGGGTATAGAAGGAACATAATAAAGGTTAAATATGACAAACCCACAGCTAACACCATAATGAATAGGAAAAATGAAAGTGTTTCCTCTAATATCTGGAACACGACAAGGATGCTCACTTTCATCGCTTTTATACCACATAATACTGGAAGTCCTAGCCAGAGCAATCAAACAAGTGAAAGACATAAAAGGCATCAAAATTGAAAAGGAAGAAGCCAAATTATCTTTGTTTTTAGATGACATCATATTATATTTAGAAAACCTGAAAGATTATATCAAAAAACTGTTGAGCTGATAAATAAATTCAGTAAGTTTGCAGGATATAAAATTAACATACAAAAATTAGTAATATTCATATACACAAACAGCAAATAACCTGAAAAAGAAATCAAGAAAGCATCCCATTTAAAATAGCTACAAAGAATATATAATACATAGAATTAACTTAGCCAAAGAAGTAAAATATCTATGCAAGGAAAACTATAAAACAATGATAAAAAATTGACCAGGACACAAAAAGTGGAAAGATATTCTATACTTGTAGATTGAAAGAATATTGTTAAAATGAACAACACTATCAAAAGCAAAATATAGATTCAATGCAATCCCTATAAAATATTTCTTCACAGAAATAGAAATAACAGTTTTAAAATTTATATGAAACCACAAAAGACTCCAAATAGTCAAGCAACCCTGAGCAACAAGAACAAAGCTAGAGTCATCACACTACCTGACTTCAAAATATACTACAAATCTGTAGTAACCAAATAAGGATGGCACTGGCACAAAAACAGACGTGTGACCAATGGAACAGAATACAGAACTTAGATATAAATGCACGCATTTACAGCCAACTCATTTTTGAGAAAGTTGCCAAAAACATACAATAGGAAAAGGACAATCTCTTCAATGAATTGTTCTAGCAAAATTGTATAACCATCTGCAGCAGAATAAAACCAGATGCCTATCTCTCATCATACATAAAAATCAAATCAAAATGAATTAAAAACTCAAATCTAAGCTCTGAAAATACAAAGCCATAGGAGAAAACATTGAGTAAATGCTTGAAGACATTGGTCTGGGCAAAGATACTTTTGTAAGACTTCAAAAGTACAGGCAACTACAGCAAAAATAGACAAATGGGATTATATTCAGCTAAAAACCTCTGCACAGCAAAGGAAACAATCAATGGAGTGAAGAGACAACCCACAAAATGGAAGAAAATATTTATAAACTATCTGACAAGATTAATAACCAGAATATATAAGGAGCTCAAACAACTTAAAACAATAATCTGCTTTTAAAATGGGCAAAAGATCTGAATAGACATTTCTCAAGACAAATAGCCAACAGTGACATGAAAAACTGCTCAACATCACAAGCTGACTTTTAAAAAGGTAAATCTTTTTATACACCATTCTTCTACTTGTAACCCTTCTTTAATAGATTTGTATTGCTTTTCAGAGGAAATTTCAAACATTAGTATGGCTATGTCTCTCTATAATCTCTATCTCCAGTCTTAACTCACATCATTCTAACTCCTCTCTATAGTTTATCCTTTGGAACTGTTGCACCTTTGCACATGCTGTTGCTGTTACTAAAATGCATTTACTCCTTCTTTCCTTCAATCCTTTTACAAATTATTTCCCATTTATTATTTCAATCTCAAATGAAACAGAACATCTTTAGGGAAGGTTTCACTATTCTATTTAAATTATGTTATGATGTTATAATCTCTCATAATTATAATACTTTACTATGATTTTTTCTGTTTGAAAATGGATTTATTTATTGCTATTCTAAGTATTCATTTTCATCTCAATGCTATAATCTTCCATAGATAAACAATCATACCTGTTTTGTTTACCATTGTACTCCTGGAACCCATCTAGTGTCTGGTATATAAAAAAGGCTCAATAAATATTTATTTGAGGGATAAAAACATTCTTCCATTATAGATACAAAAAGTGGAACTTAGAGATAACAAAACTTGCTTCTAAGTCACACTGCTAAAAAGAGGAAGAACAAGGATTAGAATATAAGTATATAGTATTCTAAAGTCTGTTCACTTATTCAACTGAGCCGCTCCCTTCTTACAAATGTCACAGGGACTCAAGTACAAAGAGGAACTTAAAATAGGCTTGCTCATCCTTTCCCTTTAGTTTTAGTAGCTTTAAGTGACAGTTACAAATACTGGCAATTATCTCAATACAGTGCCAATTGTCTGAGCCAACAGCATCCATTCCACTTATACAGTGACAAAATTCTAGATGACCAATGAGAATCACAGCCAGAATGTTTGGCATGTCAGCATAACCAATGAACACAAATGTCTTTAGAGAGTTAAGTTTATTCTCCATTTTGTCAAGCAGATGGCAAAACTACAGCTTGCAACTGTGATGAATTGTTTGCCACATGCAGATGGTAGAAAAGAAATAAATTACAAACACATGAAAACGTGGTTTTCAACTGTTCCATGGTGCTACTATGTTGGCCAGGAAAGAAGTGGAATTTCTATTGGCTTGAATTTCATGAGATTTTACATTTGAATCAAATGAGTTCAAATTTGGGTCAAGACTTTAAAAAATGTACAGCTTGTCCTTTTGTGTCTCCACTATTTCATTTCCAGACTATTAGATTTATTGAGTTATATATGCACAACTTGGATAAAGTTAACCACTGAGCATTAGTGCTTATTTTACTCTACTATTAAATAATTTTCTAATACAGCTTAATAACTTACTTTTTATTTCTTCATGAATTTTGACAAAAGTTTTGTCAGAATTTTGAAAATGAAAAATGCTGAAGTGATGTCTTCATCACATCAGTCATCTCTCAAGGAAATGTAAGCTTGCTATAAATACAAAAAAAGATGTCTATAAATATCAAACAGTTGATGTTTAATATGATATGGCTCTGTGATAAAAAATGTTAATTTTTTTGTTGTTATTTTATCATTTTTATTTTTCATTTCCTATATTTATATTATGAGATTTTGTGTGGGTTTGCTAAGCAACTTTTGTTAAGTCTGTTGTTGGCCTTCCTATTTACTCCTACCCTGTGTTGCTGAAGAGAGAAAATCTATTAAAAAATGAATTATACAAGAAGAGATGAAATAAATCTAATTCCAAATTTTTATATATATATATAAAATGCAATACAATTAATGTATTATAATGCAATATAATACAAATGAAATGTATAAAAGAAATGAAGGTGTTGTTTTGTCTAGATGACATGTGGTCATAGATATTCCCTTACTTTAACTGGAAAAATTAAAAGAAAACAGAAAAAGCTCATCAAAATCTATCCTAGCCACGTCACATAGATTTAATTAAATCTTCACCCTTAAAACAATGCTATAAAGAGAACGCTTTCCCTTCCTCACAATTCTCTTACCCTTCATTATGAGGCAGAGTATTCCCTTGGGATATTTTCTACCTTAAAATAAATACCACAAGAAAATGGTGAAATCATAGTGGCTTCTATCAGTCATGGGCTGCCAGCTCTTGGGCCTTAGCTTCTCTCACTTATTAAGGAGCTGAAACCCAAAGAATCAGTTTCAGGCCTCAATCTGATTCTTAAAATACTATACACAGCATATTGCCAACACTCAGCCTGCAGTGGTACTGGGATGGAGGGGGGTGGTTAACTCTACAACATTCAATATTGTTACATCAGACACAAGGTTTTTTCATTTTCAAAAATCTTGAACATATCTGGTGTTCTAATGTCTCCTTTAATAGCTTACTGTATTCATCTGTTTTCACACTGCTATAACCATATACCCGACACTTGGTAATTTATAAAGAAAAGACTTTAATTGACTTGCAGTTCTGCATGACTAGGGAGGTCTCAGGAAACTTACAGTAATGGCAGAAGGAGAAGAGGCACGTCATACGTGTCTTCTTCCATGCAAGAGCAGGAAAAATTGCCTTATAAAACCATTAGATCTCATGAGAACTCACTATCATGAGAACAGCATGGGGAAAAACGGCTCCATGATCCAATCACCTCCCACCTGGTTCCTCCCTCGACATGTGGGGATTGGGGGATTACAATTTAAGATGATATTTGGGTTGAGACATTGAGTGAAACCATATCAGTTACCTACCATCCACTTTTCTCTTCCTTTCTAGGATGTTTTATTTGTTCATCAAACATTTACAGAGCACCTACTCTGTCCAGACTCAGAACCACACATCTCTTACAGTGAAAAATATGGAAACTGTTGTCCCCTTTTATGAACGTCAACATAAGACAATTACAAGTTTGATTTGTGGTTTTCCACTTACCATTCAAAACTTACATGCATGCTTCTTCCTGCATATGCCTCTTCAAAATAATATTTCAATAACTATATGTTTAATTTGTTAAGGAATAATAACTTTTACAAGTATATGCTACTAATAGTTTTTACAATACCTCCTGGAATGCCATAAAATGAATTTAAAAACTAATTCTCCTCACCATCAGTACAATTAGAGAGTCTATTCCAAAATTTCTTCCCTCTCTGGTTAAAACATAATGAAACTTAGGAGGCATGAGGTGCATTATAGTTAAATTTTAGGATTTTTAAATTTTCTTCATTAACTCCAGTAATTTTGTAGAATGTAATGTAAAAGAGGCAATCTAGTAGTTTTTGGTCCCCCACAAAAAAAAAAAAGAAATAATTTTGTGGACTAGTCATATACAAACGTGGTTTTCACCCTTATAAGATAATTAAAATCATTTGGGGAACAAACAAAACAAAGCTTGTCCAGGCCCCTTATTGGCATTGATATTGCTTCGTATTACTCCAAATAATTCTAATGTGCAGTTACAATTAAGTTGTAACCCACAAATCCAACATAACATTTACTTATGGATTTCTGCACTTTCTCGGTCAAACGCTCCTTCCCAACTTACTTTTTCTTAACAAAATTGATTTTTTAGAATAGTTTTAGTTTCACAGCAAAACTGAGCAGAGGTACAGGGATTTCCTGAATCTCTCTGCCCCTAGACATGCATGGCTTCCCCCATATAAACATCCCTCACCAGAACGGTGCATGTTACAATTGATGAACCTACACTGACATATCATTATCACCTAGAACCACACTTTACATTAAGGGTCACTTTCATTGTTGTATATTCTAAGAGTTTGGACAAATTTATAATGGCATGTATTTTTTCACCATTATAGTATCGTACACAGTACTTTCACTCCCCTAAAAATCCTCTCCACATCACCTATTGATTTCTCCTTTCCCCTTAACCTCAAGCAACCACAGATCTTTTTACTATCTCCATAGTTTTTCATTTGCAAAATGTTATATAGTTGAAATCATATATTATGTAGCCTTTTCACACTGGCTTCTTTCACTTAGTAACATGCATTTAAGGTTCTTTCATGTCTTTTCATGCCTTAATAGCTCATTACTTTTTGTCTCTGAAGAATATTTCACTGTCTAAATACACCAGACATTGCTTATACATTGACCTACTGAAGGGCATCTTGGTTGCTTTCAACTTTTAGCAATTATGAATAAAGCTGCTATAAACATCCTTGTTTAGGTATTTGTGTAGACATAAGTTTTCAACTCCTTTAGGTAAACACTACAGAGTTGTGATTGCTACATCACATGGTAAGAATATGTAGTTTTGTAAGAAACTGCCAAACTGTCTTCTGAAGTGACTGTGCCATTTTGCACTCACAAGCAATCAATAAATGAGAGTTCCCATTGTTCCACATCCTCATGAGCATTTGATGTTATCAGAGGTCTGGATCTTGGACCTTATAATAAATATGTAATGGTGTCTGCTTCTTGCTGTAATTTGTGTTTCTCTGATGACATATAATTTTCAAATGCATATTTGTCATCTTTATATCTTCTCTGGTGAGGTCTACATTAACGTCTTTGACCCATTTTTAAAATCACATTTTTTTCTTATTGTTGAATTTTGAAAGTTCTTTGTATATTTTAAATAACTGTCTTTTACCAGATATATGTTTTGCAAATATTTTCTCTCAGTCTGTGGCTTGTCTTTTCGTTCTCTTGACAATGTATTTCCCAGCACAGATTTTTTTTTATTTTAATGATATCCAAATTATTTTTTCTTTCATTGATTATGCTTTTGCTGTTGTAACTAGGAGGGTATAGTCAAACCCAAAATCATCTAGATTTCCCCAATATTATATTCTAAGTTTTTTTTTAGTTTTGTTTTACATTTAAGTCTGTGATCCATTTTTGAGTAAGTTTTGTCAGAAGTGTAAGGTCTCTATCTAAATTCATTTTGGGCAGGGAGTGAATGTCCGATTATTCCAACACAATTTATCGAAAAAACTGTCTTTGCCCCCTTGTAAGGCCTTTGCTCTTTTGTCAAAGATCAGTTGGTTATATTGATTTGGGCCTGTTTCTGGGCTCTCTGTTCTGTTTCACTTTTGCATTTGTGTATTCTTTCACCAATATCACGCTGCCTTGATTACTGTACCTTTATCGTAAAAGTCCTATGCTGTCAGTCCTCCAACTTTTTTCTTCTCCTACATAATTGTGTTCATTATTCTGCGGCCTTTGCCTTTTTATACTGAACTTTAGAATCAGTTTGTCAATATCCATAAAATAACTCATTGGGATTTTGAATGGGATTGCCTTGAATCTAGAAATCAAGTTGGAATTAACTGAAATCTTGATAAAATTGAGTCTTCCACTCAATAAACATGTAATATCTCTCCATTTCTTTCACCAGAGTTTTTTTAATTTTTCTCATGTAGATGTCATACATATTTGGTTAGATTTATATCTAATATTTCATTTGGGGGGATGCTAATTTAAATGATATTGTGTTTCTCATTCCAAATTCCACTGTCTTATTGCTGATAAATAGAAAAGCAATTGACTTGTGTACACTGACTTTGTATTTTTCAAGCTTACTATAATTATTTCTCAGTTCTAGGAGTTTTTCTGTCAATTTTGGGGGGCTTTCTATGTGGACAATCATGTTATTTTGAAAAGAGACAGTTTTATTTCTTCCAAATCAATATATATTTTAATTTTGTATTTTATTGTATTAGCTAAGACATCCAGTACACTGTTGAAGAGCGGTGGTGAGATGGGCCATTCATGCCTTGTTTCTAAGCTTCTTGAGAAAGCTTCAAGTTTCTATTAAGCATAATGTTAGCTGCAGAATTTGTGTAGATATTTAGAAAGCGGAAGAACTTCCCTTCTATTCCTAGTTTACTGTAAGTTTTTTTTTTTTTATCATGAATGAGTCTTGAATTTTGTCAAATGCATTTTTTCCACAGTTTTTGGATATTCTGTTCTGGCTGTTTTTTTTTTTCTCAGTATTTTTCCTGTTGGCTTTTTAGGTTTGAGGGTTTCTATTGAGATATCCTCAGACTCAGAGTGTTTTGCCAGCAATATCCAGCTACTGATAAGCCTATCAAAGGTATTCTTTATTTCTACTGCGACATTTTTTTATATATTATAGAAGGACAGAACTAATAGGAGATGGGGATGAAGGGGAGCTTATTAAGGAGTATTGACTCACACGATCAAAGTGAAATCCCAAAATAGGCCATCTGCAAGCTGAGGAGCAAGGAAGCCAGTCTGAGTCCCAAAACCTCAAAAGTAGGGAAGCTGACAGTGCAGCCTACAGACTGTGGCCAAAGGCCTGAGAGCCCCTGGAAAACCACTGGTGTAAGGCCAAGAGTCCAAAAGCTGAAGAACTTGGAGTCTGACATTCAAGGGCAGGAAGCATCCAGCACGGGAGAAAGAAGGATGGAAAACTCTGTCAGTCAAGTTTTTCCAACTTCTGTCTGTTTTATTCTAGCTGCACTGGCAGCTGATTAGATGTGCCCACCCAGATTGAGGGTGGGTCTGCCTCTCCCAGTCTACTGACTCAAATGTGAATCTCCTTTGGCAACACCCTCACAGACACACCCAAGCACAATACTTTGCATCCTTCAATCCAATCAAGATAACACAGAATATTAACCATCACATCTTATAATCTCCATCTCTCTGCTTACATTGGCCATTTATTCTTTCATGTTCTTTGTTCTGGTTCTGATGTTGCTCTGTCTTTTCAAACTTTGTTTTTTGTCTTTTAATATATCTTGTAATTTTTTTTCAATAGCCAGATATAATATATTGAATAAAAGACACTGCAGTAAATAGGCCTTTAATAATGTGGTGGTCAGACGTAGGGGAAGCATTCTATAGTCCTTTGATTAAGTTTCAGTCTTCTCGTGAGTCTGTGCCTCTGGACTATGAACAGCACATATTCTTCACAGGTTTTTTACACCCAATAGGTGAAATGAGATGGTTAGAGTAGGCTGGATGAAGTATTTCCCTTCTCCCATGTGGAAGTTTATAGGCGGCTGGAGTGGGGTATTTCCTTTCACCAAGTCAGGCTGTGACAGAACTCCAACAGGTTGGGCTTTGGTTGAATAGTTTCTCTTAAGTACAAATCTTGTTAAGAAGAACAGAATGCTCTGGCATATTTCACAATTTTTTTTCTCCTCACCCTGCCAAAGCACAAGGGGATTTTTCTCTAATATTCACTGTGAGGACCAGGGAGAACTCCAGAAGGTAAAACTCACAAAAATGTGAGGGCCCCTAATGACCAGGTCCCCCTGGAATTTTTTTCTCAGATTTGTCCACATTGAACCTCCGAAAATTCTTTAATTACAGTTTAGGTTTCCCTACCCCAAAACTGGTTCCTGTGAAGGTTTCAGCTCATTAGTTTCTGCTTTTGTAAGTTGGGATTCTCTGTATTTGCTTGCAATCTCTCCAGTTTTTGAGTCAGTAGCTTCCCCTGTGACCGTACTTCTCTTACTGATCTAAGGGAAGTTGTTGCTTTTTAGTTTATTCAGCTTTTCACTTGCTGGGCCAGAGTGGCAACTTCAAGCTTTGTCCATACCTCACCAGAACCCAAAAGTCCTCTTTCCCAATATTTTAATTATTGCCTCATGTTCAGAACTTCATGTAGACTTTTTTACTGATAAAGTATATATTGCTTAATCATTTCAATTTGCCCTTTTGCAGAACACTTACAGAGACACTGTTCTGTTTTTGCTGATTACTACCAGATTACTGATTTCTCATTATTCCCATTCTAGGTCCAAGCTGCTTAAAAAGCCCTATCTAGATCATTTCTGACTTTTTCTGTAATGCATTTCACTGCTGCCTTGACTTACAAAATGTTATCTCAGAGTCTAGTTGACAAGAAGTACAGGTTTCACTTTGATGACTAGCAATCTGAAGGAAAGTCTTTCCACTGACTCAACACCATTGCTTGCAGGTTTTCTATGGCTTATAACAAATGACAGCACATTTGCTGTCAGGCGGAAAACTAGCCATTCTAATAGTGTCAGTAGGTACAAAGAGGGGAAGTACTTTTTCTATAGAAAAAATCATTGTAAGAAACTTTTTTTTCCCAGGAACATGTACAAAAGCATATTTACTTATGTGGATTTTGTGTGTTTAACAAAAGAATTGAACTTTCATTTATTTTTAGTAAGTAAATAAAAATCTAAAACTGTCTACCTGTTTCATATTATTCATAACAGAAGTAAAGATAAGAAGAGATTAAGAGATAAATGAGAAATAAAAAGAATAGAAAGGAGAAAAGAAAGATATACCGAGATATTAAAGGAGAGAAAGAAACTCGCATCTAGAGAGAGGCTAAAGCCATCCCATCAGGTGATGCAGGTTGTATCCTGCCCAGGGCCCCTAGAAAGTAGGGACTGGAAATAAGCTTTTGGTTGGTTTGCTCACTAATTTCCTGCATTTTGCATGCCCATGGAATTGACATCTTCTTAAAAATTTGTACAAAGATACCTATGAATTTTCAGAAGTTTAGAGAAAGGCACTAGAGAGACTAGAGAAGGGAAATTAAAAAGCAAAGCATATAAAAGAGCCTGGGGGAAGGGGAGAAGGAAAGCGAGAAAAAAAAAGAGTGAAAAAAGAAGAGAGCTAGGCAAGATAATGCTACCTTTTCTTTGCAAGTACTTTGCCTTTCCCCTTAGACCCCCTTGGTCAACTTGTAAACACTCTTTCATTTAGTGTCAGTTGTAACCTCTTCTCTTCCAGGAAGTAAAGAATGAATCTCCAGGCAGAACTGATCTCTCCTACACACACACACACACACACACACACACACACGTGCGCACGTGCGTGCACACACACACACAACTATACTACAGTAAGTTGTCATGTATTCCACATATTGTCCATATTCCCATATACTATGATTTCCTTAATGATAGAAACAAAGCCTTTTTTATGACCTAGGCCTGATATGTTTAAATGTTTAATGCTTGCTTGATGGATAATTGAACCTATGAAAGCATTTTTAAACAGTATGGTATAAACTATAAGGTAGTGTTGTATGCAAAACAGAGCCTGGGTTTTTGGCAGATTCAGATTAAATGCCCTCTTCACCACCTCTAAGATGTGATTTTGAGTATATTAGCTAAGTATTTAATCCTAGGTTTTCTCATCTATTTCCCTTAAGATGGATGTAAAAGCCTCATTCCTTAAAAAATACAATAGTGGTAGGAATTAAGAATTAATGAAGGATGAATGAAGGAATAGGCCAAAGTCTTCCCAGCTGTCACTGAGCAGCATGGGTTAGTTGGAGGCTATTCTTATTTTGTTGCAATTATCTTTTATATTACCATAGACATCACTTTGTCTTTGGTATTAAACATTGTAAAGATGAAATTACCTTTTCCAGTGAAAATCCAACATAAATTTCAAACAAGTAGCAAAGGGTTCTGAAAACAGTAGCCATCAAGAACAAGAATTTTAACTTTTATTTTAGGTCCAGGGGTACACATGTAGGTTTGTTATACAAGTAAATGCATGTCATAGGAGTTTGTTGTACATATTGTTTAGTCACCCAAGTGCTAAGCCTAATGTTCAATAGTTATTTTAAGAAAAAGAATATTTACACTAACTTTTGCCCACCCCACTCCATATAGTCTTCTACCAAATGCTAATCCTGAAATTGAATTTTTATAAATATCAATATATAATGAGTCACACAAAAAAAGGTTATTACTATTTAACTCTCTCTTCCTCATTTCCCACATCCTATTGATGAGCATGCTCTATTAATTTTACCACTTAACCTTTCCATATCCTTGTCCTCTTCTCATCTACAAAAATGTTGCCTAAGTTCACATCACCTTTCATGAAGATGATTGAGATCATCTCCAACTGGTATTCTTATTTGCCTCTTTCCACATTCTTTCCATTAGTCATTCTCAATCTGTTTTTCTTCTGGGAAATATAATGGAAGATATTCACAAGTGCACAACCAGGTTTTAATGAAACCAAGAAAAAATGGTTGCAGGCAAAGTATTAAACTAATTTATTCGTAGCTATAACTATTAATAGTATCTCAATAGAGGTCACTTTCAACAGGACAAGCCATGAAAAGATAAGCCATGGGTTTTGTACAATTCCAGGCCAAGGAAACTGCTCTTCTCTATTAAAGCAAATTAGGAAACAAATGAGTAGCATTATTAATAAAGTACACCTCTGTATTAGTCCATTCTCACACTGCTAATAAAGACATACCCAAGACTGGATAATTTATAAAAGAAAAAGGTTTAATTGACTCACAGTTCAGCATGGCTAGGGAGGCCTCAGGAAACGTACAATCATGGTGGAAAGAGAAGCAAACATGTCCTTCACCTGGAAGCAGGAAGGAGAAAAATGAGCAGAAGGGGGAAAAGGCCCTTATAAAATCATCAGATCTCGTGAGAACTCACTATCGAGAGAACAGAATGAGGGTAACCACCCCGTGATTAAATTACCTCCCATCAGGTCCATCCCATGACACATGGGGATTATGGGAACTACAATTCAAGATGACATTTGGGTGGAGACACAGCCAAACCACATCAAGTTCCAAATGCTGTGATTGAGAAACAGTATCATATTGTTACCAGCAAATATTAAACACAAAGATGACTATATGGCTTTCAACTTAAACTTTTCTATGTTTCATTGTCTATAGAATAGACCACACACTCCAGTAAAGTTTATAATTACCTCTCCACTCTATGATCAGGATATTCTCTCATCTGGATCCTGACCATATCTTCAATTTTGACTTGCCATGTTGCTATTCCAATTCTACACTCTAGCCATACTGAACCACTTGAACTTCCCTGAATTCTCAATTGTGTCTCAAATTTTTAGAAGCCTAAGACTTGTTTATTGTATTTCTAAATGAATAAACTAAAACTTCATATAGTGCAAGTTGTTGGTGAATAAGTACAATGTTCTGCATGATATATTACAAAATAATGGAATTCTGAGGAAACGCAGAGGCCTGATGATCATCCAGCTTATCCTAACTTTGGCTGTCTTTATCACAGCTAAAATAATTTCACATTTCTGCTAGTTCCCAATTTGCCTCTGAATCCTTTGTACGTTCTGACTTTAGCACACTTTAAACTAACTCATCCATAAGAATAAAATACATATGAAATAAATATTATACCATATACAATGTTTCATATCATGTGATACACTAGTTAGCAATGGTTGCATTTTTTAAGAAATCCATGTAATTTTATCTAAATTGTATTTCAAAACTCCAAATTTCAAAAGATATTAAAATGACTTAAAAGATAAATATCTTTATAAAATTATTTAAGAAAACTAAAAAGAAGACAAAGAAAAAAGAGAAGAAGAAGAAACAGGAAAAAGAAGAAAAGTTGCAATTACTGATTTTCTAATTGCTGGATCTAGATATTTGGCTTTGCCAATATTTTGTGAAAAAAATGAGAACTTATTTAAAAACTAGTATTACTGAAAAAGAAGATTGCTATTTAAGGTGCTGCAATCTAAGAACTAATAAATAAAAGGCATCATTCTTCTGATGAGCTTTTTGATGAGTCTGTATATGCAACATTTTGAAATTAGGGGATGAAAAGACATTAATTTATTTCCCTGCAAAAATGAGAGTAAGTTGGGGTTACTCAGGGCAATGCAGAAGAAGGAGCAATGAAGAAAAGTAGAAACATGACAAAGGAGAAATATGTTAGCAAACCAGTGTGAGGCAGCAGTGATGTATGATGTGAGATGGCCAGTGAAAAATTACCACCTGTAGAAAAGTTAAAAACCTTCTAAGACAGAAATTTTAAAGTTGGTTACATTGTAAGAATATCATAACCCAAACTCATGCTAAGACATACATCCCACCTAATCTTAAGCAGGCAAATGGCTTGAGTGGGAGTTTTGCTTGTTTGTTAGTTTATACATTTATTTTATATAAATCATGGAACAAGGATAAATTTCAGGCCTGAGCCAACAGAGACAGTAACCTGAGCACCCTGTTTGGGCAGGTGAGATGATACCTAACCTGAAGCAAATTTTCAGATCCAGAGGCTTAGAGCGAGTGACTTGTATTCTTTACTGAAGAAAAGAAGATCTGTGGGATTCACTTAAATGCCCAAGAGGGCTGCAGACTACCAAAGGGTCTGAAATGGAGGGTCAGTCTCAGCCTACTCACCTCTGTGGTGGCAGGGAGATCCCAGCTGATAATCAGTCTACATTAGCTTTCTAAAAATTTCTCATAGCCACCAAATGCTAATGGGCCTACATGTGTATTTGCTACATATCGAAACATGACACATCATTTGATATTTAACTACAAGGCGCCACAGTGGGATCAGAATTTGATGGTTAATGGGCAAAATTCAACAGATTTGATGGTGACTAAGGAGATGCTCCAAGCAGACCTATATAGAGTTCTGTCAGTCAGTGTGATAATTATAATTCTATGTATTCATATTGTAATTCTATAAATCCATTTATTATAGATTCAAAGAAATATGGTAGTATTAACTTAATTATCATGCAAAAAGATATTAAAAAGAAATACCAAGCATAACAAAATTTTCTCTCAAGAGAAGACAATAAGAAATGTTGTTTGGCTTCTTTTCTTCCACTCTGTATGGATGTTTTTCATAATATTTTTATTTTGTACTAGAAAAAAAATCATTTTAATTGTTCATGAACATCTTGTTTGGATGTAGTTGGAGACAGTGCATACATACAATAGTTTAATGATTTTTCTAATTACTAAGGCTATGCTACTGTGAGCTTTTCTAAATAAGAAACTTACGTATATCAGTCCTCTTTTTAGTCTTACATTTTCTTACAACTATAAAGAAGACAAAGAAACTCTGGAAAGATAATCTGTTGACAATATAGTTTAGCTTTCTCCCAGGGCAAAACTTCTTAGTCGTTCACTGAAAATGTTATTGTGCATTACTTATATCAATTGAAATTGTATCTTCCTTACCTTAGGTGATTCACAGATTTAACTGCTTAGGCCTGCCAAGTTGCTACCATATTTCTCCATACATCAGTGTCAGAGATAGTCTGGGCAGTCACCATTTATTTGTAATTGTGTTCTTAAGAATAGAAATAAGTGAAAATGGTAGAAAACCTCAGTCACTCTGCTGAACAGAATCTGGACTCTAAACCGTTAGGGCTGTCCAATAAAGACCAAATTATTTTGCTGAACAGAAATGGGAAAAAAAATGTCAAACTGTCAACAGTAGAAAAAATGCAGGTGTCATTTCTTAGGAACCTAGGAGACTAGATCATATCTTTTCTCAGGTAGAGAGAGTGTGTGTGTGTGTGTGTGTGTGTGCGCGTGCATGTGTGTGTGAGAAAATTGAGAGACAGAAAAGGAAAAAGATCTGTCAAAACTACAGGACTTACATTTTCAAGCCATTCTGTTTCCAAACCTTAATATCTATTACTTTTCTTTCTCAGATATGCAGCACTCTCAGAAGAGTTAGTTTCACCCGCTATTTCTTCGACCTCAGTACAAACCCCTGCTTTAGCAATTGCAAAATTCTCACTCATTCTACAAGATTCAGTTCAAATTCTACCTTCCTGGACTGCTCTAGGCAGACTTTCCTGCTCATACTTCTATTCACCCAGTTTATCCCCTTTATAACATCATCTTCTATTGAAACAGATTGGATATTTGTTGAGGATAGAGACAATATAGTTTGACGTTTGTATTCCAAAGACCAAGCAAAATAAACATTTCTGAACCAAAGATCTTAGCAGTGTAACTGTCTAATACTCAAACATTTGCTAGCTTTGGGAACATCAACAAAAGAGTTATGCTTCTATTTCTTTAATCATGAAATTAAAATAGTGATAAATCCTATCTTGTAGAGATGCTGTGAGGGTTAACTCAGATAATATTTATACAACACTTTGGAAAGGGCCTGGAACATAATAAGCCCTCAGTAAATACTAGCTTTTATTCAATAACCAATATAAGTTTTTGTGAAGTAAATTTCACCTATGCCAGATAGGATGGATGGATAGATAGATAAATAGATGATTGATTGATGATAGATAGAACAAATAGACTAAATACAAATGAAATAATCTCATTTATTTAAAGACACAGAAAAATTAAATTCACACTAAGTATTAGCATTCTCATTTATCCTACTCATTACATACCATTTTGACAAAATGGAAAGTTATTTTTGTCAAAAACTTTTGTTTTATGAATAAACTATTTCACTTACTTTTTGACATTATATGAAAAGCTTTTTTAAAAAAGTGGAAAACAAAAGTATATCCTTTATCTCATTTCTGATGAGAAAACACAGATGTGATATATTTATTCTTAAAGCTTCCTTCTGTATTATCAATCACTTTTCTGAGATTCTCATTTACTGTAAGAAGGTTTTAACCTAAACTAGGTAAGTTTGAATTCCTAGCCAATTCTTCCAAGAGGTGATTAAAGTCATTGTTACAGATGACTGGATTTGTAGGTCTTTAATTTAACTTTTAACTTACCAATGGCTCATTAAATACTTCACATGCCATTCTTTTAAATGTAGTCAATCTAGTTGAAATCTAAGTCATTAAATAGTAAGCCCAACTGGGACAAATTTAGGCTGCATTTATACCAAGTAAATTTTTCCAAACATTGTGATACAATTATTTCTTAAAGCTAAAATTTAAAAACTACTGAAGTATTTCAGGTATTGTGTCACCTTAAAATGTATGTGATGCATGTAGGAAATTTGGATGTGAGTCAAAGAAGTAATATTTATTAAAAGATTAAAAACTAAATGTTTTGAGAACAGTTGACTACTCATATACAACCTTCCCATCCTTACCAATCCTGTAGATCATATTCCCTTGTGCAAAATTCAGTTTAAGTAGTTTTAAGAAAATGCTTGATTTGAGCCACTTAGGATTCTTTTTCTACCTCTAAACTATCTTTAAATTAAGGAAATAAGTGTAATAATGACTTTCTCTGTTACCTGTTTTCCATAAAACACACACATGCACACAAAGTGGGAATGTACCTCAACCAACAACAGTGCTTAAGGAATTTTAGGAATATTAGAGACAAATGGGTTTAGAGTAAGAGATGCGATAATATGATATATCAGCCTAAGATTCAGCACAGGCAAAAAGGGAACTCCCTGAAAAATTATGGTAGATTTCTCCAATACAACACATAGGAAGTTCCAGAACCAGAGAAACAGAGGCTTGGAACAATAATGCATAATCGAGCAATTTGGATGTAAATTAAAAACAAATTACTTAGAACCTCCCTAATGTCTGGGATAAGAAACAACTTGATTTGGCATTTCATCCCAGGTCCTGAGTTAAGTAATCAGCCCTCAGCCCAGAGTCACACAGGCAGTAGTTTGAACCTGGGTCTCTGAACAGGTTCTCACCCACTATTATAAACTGATATCAATACAGAACATGAAGAAGTAGAGAGACAAAGGAAACTAATACTTTGGTTCCATCCTCCCAAAATCCTGTTGGAATGACAGAAGAAATATTTGAAAATTAAGATATATAAAGAAAATCACAGTGTCATTATAAATCATGGGAAGTGATACAGTTCAGATCAGTGATACAGTTCAGAACACGGCAGGTGGGGCCATTGGTCATTTATGCTCCCTACAGCCAGAAATCTAACCGATACATCTTCAAGATCATTGCAGCTCTTACAGCCACTGTCCCCGCTTCTTAAGAGAAAATAATATGTGGCGATTGTCTTCTTACTTTGGAGGACATATGCTGGCATGGTCCTCTCATAAGCAGATGCCAAGTTGGAATTAGCTCTATAAGAGATTTATTAAAAGCAAGTCCAGTGAGATGTAAAATGGGGAGGGAGCCAAAAGAGGCTGAGAGAACCATCAGACCATGGTGTAGGTTTGACTGATTGAAGGAAAGAGGAAAGAAGGAAGATTGGCCGGAAGTGTCTTAGACTGCAGTACAGGCATATAAGAGTACATTGTGGAGTCTTTGAGCCAAAATCATTATCTGTCAGAGGAGTCCCACACCTCCTAAGAATGGGCCTTCCTTAGTGTCCCTGTTGGCCTCAGTCATCTACCCGGGGAGATACAGCTTCATTGCAAATATCATGACGAATTTCTGAGCACCACAACTGGGGGCATTAGTCAATGATGCTCTCTGCATATTCTCTGATATTGAGAAACACATCTTTTTTGGCCACCACAATTATAGATAGATACAGATCAAAGCTCAATATTGAACAAAGAAAAAATTACAAGTTCCTTTAAAAGTAAAGATAATTTTGAATGTTTGGAAATATAATGTACCATGTGTTTCAAAAAGCAAACCCGAACCTCTAATAAAATAAATTAAAAATTCTACCAGAGTCAAGAAAAATTCAAAATTAAAAGATACATTAATGTGGTGACAATATGTCACAAATAGAATCAAGTATACTAATTGTCATTGTAAATAAAAATGGATTATAAATAACCATAAAAATACAGAGGCCTTCCAATTTGCTACAAATCTAGAAATACGTGTTCCAGAGAAATGCACCTAAACTTTTACAAAACAATGAAATAAACAAATGGTCGAGATACACTACAGAAATCTTTATTAGGAAGAATGAAGAAAAGGAATGATGAAACAGATATAAATTGAGTTCACAAACTTAGATTTATAAGAAGATGATGCATTACTGTTTTTCTGTAAATTTATTTAATTTTAAATCCAAGCCCACATCGTGTGAAGCTGTAATAAAATTCAGACCACAGCTATTCTTGGAAGGTCCATTTAGGATTAAGGTAAGGTCTTAGATTTTATTCAACACTAGGATATTGGCGGTGGGGGCTAATTTAGCTAATTATTTTTTAATAATGATTATCATTTAGTTCCTCATGTTTCTACCTATATGGCTTTTTCAAATCTGTCATTTACTTCATCATTTTTGTGGCACACCTTGAGTCCTGAGTCTTTAATAATATTAGGGTTCTCTGGTCTAGAATCCAGTTTCCTAGTGTATGCCATGGCCATTTCCTTTCATGACTGCCATATATGAATATCACTGCCAGGGCACAGGGTGTAGCTCTCTGTGGTGCATGACACAGACCATTCTTTCCTATCCAACAAAAATAAAAATCTTTGTTGTCTGTGGAAAATCACTCTCCATAGCCTTTGGAAATTCCATAGCCTTTGGACACTCTCTTCCATTGAGCCCTATTGTCTTAAATGAACTACAGTCTTTGGAAACAAAAGCCAGAAAACAAGAGAAATGTCTGGAATACAACATGTACTTTTACCTCACCAGAAAAATTCCAAGACAGAAAAATGAGAGAATTAACTTATTAAATGGGATAAGGATAGTGGGAAAATACCAAAAGAAAATGCATATGAATATGGCAAAAATTTTTCTGCCACAAAAATATATTGCTGATGTTACAGAACAATGTGTTTCAGAGACTCATTTCATAGAATATATGTGCCCCTGTAGATTTTGATGGGTATAACTGGAATAAGACACAGCATTTCCTAAAAGAAAGAATTCTGAATTTTTAATCAGAAAACCTTAATATAAGAGTTTTATTATCTTCATGGATCTGAGAAAAGTACTGAGTCTCTCTAGGCCACCATTCATTCATTCATGAAGTAAAGATTTCTCAAAGAAATATTGGGGAATTAGATAGATGCAAATCTAATGCAGCAATATTATTAGAATTTATTATTTCCTCTACTCTATAGACTTTGAATAGATAGAATGAACTGGTTTATATCCCAAAAAAGCAAGGCTATAACCAAAGGTTCTTTTTTTTATTATTATACTTTAAGTTTTAGGATACATGTTCACCTAATGCTAAATAATCAGAGGTTCTTACTACTTAATATTTCTCAACTTTTTGCCTTACTATTCAAGAGAAGAAAAATTAGTAAGTATTAGCATTATCCCTGAATGTCTTATTCAAAATACAGTGTGCCCAACCTCCCAAAATTCAATCATGAAGAAACTGAAACCCTAAACAGACCAATATCGAATTCTGAAATTGAACCAGTAATAAAAACGTACCAATTAACCAACACGAAAGTGGAAGAAGAAGGCAAAATAGAAGCCTCCAGTGATTGTCACCTCCACAGGAATATCAAATTGAACAATTATCCATACAACAAAGCACCTTCATACAAACCAAAAATCAGGCAAGCAATCACAGGACCTAGTTTTCACATCATATCAAAGAAAGATGCATGAGAAGGGTAGGAAAGATAGTCTTGAATTGCTGACACCATGCCTCCCCTATCCCCCCAGCAGCGGCTACATGACACAGAGATAAAATCTGTGTGCTTAGGGGAGAGAGAGCACAGTGATTGTGAGACTTTGCATTGGAACTCAGTGCTGCCCTGTCACACTGGAAAACAACACAGGGCAGAATCTGCAGGTGCCCATCCAGGGAACATTTAGACTAGCCCTGGCCAGATGGGCATCATTAATCCCAGTAAAACCTGAGTTCTAGCTAGCCCTACCACAAGCTAAAGTACTCTGTGATCCTAAATGAACCTGAAAGGCAGCCTAGGCCACAAGGACTGTAATTTCCGGTCAAGTCCAGGGGCTGTGATGGGCTTGGAGCCAGTGGACTTGGGGTGCATGTGACCTAGTGAGACACCAGTCGGGGCAGCCAAGGGAGTGTTTGTGTTACCCCTCCCCTAACCCCAGGTAGTTCACAGCTCCAGGAGAGCCTGTTTCCTTCTACTTGAGTAGAAGAGAGGAGAGAGTAAAGAGGACTTTGTCTTAACAACCTGGATTCCAGTTCAGCCACAGTAAAATAGGGTACCAGTTTTGAGGCTCCCATTGCAGGAGTAGCTCCTAGTTGACACTGCTAGACCTACCTTGGGCCAGAAGAGAACCCACTGCCTTGATGGAAATGACCCAGTTTTGGCAGGGTTTATCATCTGCTGACTAAAGAACCATTGGGTCTTAAATAAACATCAGTGGTACTCAGGCAGTTCTCATCAAAGACCCTGGGTGAGACCTAAGGCCATGCTGGCTTCAGGTGTAACCCAGTACATTCTCAGCTGTGGTGACCCTGGGGCGAGACTTCTTCTGCTCAAGGAAAGAAGAAGAGTAAAGGAGACCTTGTTCCCTCTACAGCTTGGGTACCAGCTCAGCCACAGTGAGAGAGAACACCAAGCAGACTCCCAGGGTCATTGTTTCCAGGCCCTGGCTCCCGGATGGCACTTCTGGTCATGCCCTGGGCCACACGGAAGCCCACTGACCTGAAGAGAGACACAGGCTTGGCAGCATTCACCACAAGCTAACTGGGCCTTGAGTGAACATTGGCAATAGTCAGGTAGTAATTGCCAAAGGCCTGGGGCAGTGGTGGCCATGGAGAGATACTCTGTCTGCATGAGGAAAGGAGAGAAAGGAGTGGGAAGAACTTTGTCTTGCAGCTTGTGTGTTAACTCAGTCACAGTAAAATGAAGCACCAAGTAGGTTCCCAAGGTTCCTGACTCCAGGCCCTGGCTCCTGGATGGCATTCTGGGAACTGCCATGGGCCAGTAGGGAGCTGAATTCCATGAAAGGTAAAACACTAGACTGGCTGAATTCACCATCTGCTGATTTAAGAGGTCTTGGACCTTGAGTGAACATTGGTGGTAGTCAGGCAGAGCAGTGGTCACTGCAGGGCAAGGAGTAAAAGAAGGTTATAGAACACCAAGCAGATTGACCCAAAGAAGACTATCTCAAAGTATTTAATAATTAAGCTCCCAAAGGTCAATGACAAAGAAAATATCCAAAAAGCTGTAAGAGAAAAGAAACAAATAACATAAAATGAACTCCAATATGTCTGGCAGCAGAATTCTCAAGGAATGCTTACAAAGCAGGAGAGAGTGGCGTGACATACTTAAAGTGCTAAAAGAAAAAAAAATTTACCCAAGAATAATATAACTGGCAAAAAACATCCTTAAAACAGAAAGAAGAACTGAAGACTTTCCCAGACAAAAGCTGAGAAATGATATCAACACCAGACCTGTCCAACAAGAAATGCTAAAGGAAGTTCTTCAATCTGAAAGAAAAGGATATTAATGAACAATAAGAAATCACCTGAAGGCACAAACTCTCTGGTAATAATAAGTACACAGAAATAACTCAGAATATTAGACCTCTGTAACTGTGGTGTGCAAACTACTCATACCTCCAGTAGAACAACTAAAAGATAAACCTATCAAAAATAAAAGCTGTAACAACTTTTCAAGACACAGACAGTATAATGAGATATAAATAAACAACAAAAAGTTAAAAAGCAGAGGTGATCAAGTTAAACTGTACAGTTTTTTTGTTTTTTTTTAAAATTTTATTATTATACTTTAAGTTTTAGGGTACATGTGCACAATGTGCAGGTTTGTTACATATGTATACATGTGAGATGTTGATGTGCTGCACCGATTAACCTGTCATTTAGCATTACGTATATCTCCTAATGCTATCCCTCCCCACTCCCCCCACCCCACAACAGTCCCCAGTGTTTGATGTTCCCCTTCCTGTGTCCATGTGTTCTCATTGTTCAATTCCCACCTATGAGTGAGAACATGAGGTGTTTGATTTTTTGTCCTTGCAATAATTTGCTCAGAATGATGGTTTCCAGCTTCATCCATGTCCCTACAAAGGACATGAACTCATCCTTTTTTATGGCTGCATAGTATTCCATGGTGTATATGTGCTACACTTTCTTAATCCAGTCTATCATTGTTGGATATTTGGCTTGGTTCCAAGTCTTTGCTATTGAGAAGAGTGCTGCAATAAACATACCTGTGCATGTGTCTTTATAGCAGCATGACTTATAGTACTTTGGGTATATACCCAGTAATGGGATGGCTGGGTCAAATGGTATTTCTAGTTCTAGATCCCTGAGGAATCACCACATTGACTTCCACAACGGTTGAACTAGTTTGAACAGTCCCACCAACAGTGTAAAAGTATTCCTATTTCTCCACATCCTCTCCAGCACCTGTTGTTTCCTGACTTTTTAATGATGGCCATTCTAACTGGTGTGAGATGGTATCTCATTGTGGTTTTGATTTGCATTTCTCTGATGGCCAGTGACGACGAGCATTTTTTCATGTGTTTTTTCACTGCGTAAATGTCTTCTTTTGAGAAGTGTCTGTTCATATCCTTCACCCACTTTTTGAGGGGGTTTTTTGTTTTTTTATTGTAAGTTTGTTTGAGTTCTTTGTAGATTCTGGATATTAGCCCTTTGTCAGATGAGTGGGTTGCAAAAATTTTCTCCCATTTTGTAGGTTGCCTGTTCACTCTGATGGTAGTTTCTTTTGCTGTGCAGAGGCTCTTTAGTTTAATTAGATCCCATTTGTCAATTTTGGCTTTTGTTGCCATTGCTTTTGGTGTTTTAGATATGAAGTCCTTGCCCATGCCTATGTCCTGAATGGTATTGCCTAGATTTTCTTCTAGGGTTTTTATGGTTTTAGATCTAACATTTAAGTCTTTAATCCATCTTGAATTAATTTTTGTATAAGGTGTAACAAAGGGATCCAGCTTCAGCTTTCTACTTATGGCTAGCCAGTTTTCCCAGCACCATTTATTAAATAGGGAATCCTTTCCCCATTGCTTGTTTTTGTCAAGTTTGTCAAAGATCAGATAGTTGTAGATATGTGGCATTATTTCTGAGGGCTCTGTTTTGTTCCATTGGTCTATATCTCTGTTTTGGTACCAGTACCATGCTGTTTTGGTTACTGTAGCCTTGTAGTATAGTTTGAAGTCAAGTAGCGTGATGCCTCCTGCTTTGTTCTTTTGGCTTAGGATTGACTTGGCGATGCGGGCTCTTTTTTGGTTCCATATGAACTTTAAAGTAGTTTTTTCCAATTCTGTGAAGAAAGTCTTTGGTAGCTTGATGGGGATGGCATTGAATCTATAAATTACCTTGGGCAGTATGGCCATTTTCATGATATTGATTCTTCCTACCCATGAGCAAGGAATGTTCTTCCATTTGTTTTTATCCTCTTTTATTTCATTGAGCAGTGGTTTGTAGTTCTCCTTGAAGAAGTCCACGACATCCCTTGTAAGTTGGATTCCTAGGTATTTTATTCACTTTGAAGCAATTGTGAATGGGAGTTCACTCATGATTTGGCTCTCTGTTTGTCTGTTATTGGTGTATAAGAATGCTTGTGATTTTTGCACATCGATTTTGTATCCTGAGACTTTGCTGAAGTTGCTTATCAGCTTAAGGAGATTTGGGGCTGAGACAATGGGGTTTTCTAGATATACAATCATGTCATCTGCAAACAGGGACAATTTGACTTCCTCTTTTCCTAATTGAATACCCTTTATTTCCTTCTCCTGCCTGATTGCCCTGACCAGAACTTCCAACACCATGTTGAATAGGAGTGGTAAGAGAGGGCATCCCTGTCTTGTGCCAGTTTTCAAAGGGAATGCTTCCAGTTTTTGTCCATTCAGTATGATATTGGCTGTGGGTTTGTCATAGATAGCTCTTATTATTTTGAGATACGTCCCATCAATACCTAATTTATTGAGAGTTTCCAGCATGAGGGGTTGTTGAATTTTGTCAAAGGCCTTTTCTGCATCTATTGAGATAATCATGTGGTTTTTGTCTTTGGTTCTGTTTATATGCTGGATTACGTTTATTGATTTTCCTGTGTTGAACCAGCCTTGCAGCCCAGGGATGAAGCCCACTTGATCATGGTGGATAAGCTTTTGATGTGCTGCTTGATTCGGTTTGCCAGTATTTTATTGAGGATTTTTGCATCAATGTTCATCAAGGATATTGGTCTAAAATTCTCTTTTTTTTGTTGTATCTCTGCCAAGCTTTTGTATCAGGATGATGCTGGCCTCATAAAATGAGTTAGGGAGGATTCCCTCTTTTTCTGTTGATTGGAATAGTTTCAGAAGGAATGGTACCAGCTCCTCCTTGTACCTCTGGTAGAATTCGGCTGTGAATCCATCTGGTCCTGGACTTTTTTTGGTTGGTAAGCTATTAATTATTGCCTCAATTTCAGAGGCTGCTATTGGTCTATTCAGAGATTCAACTTATTCCTGGTTTAGTCTTGGGAGGGTGTATTTGTCAAGGAATTTATCAATTTCTTCTAGATTTTCTAGTTTATTTGCATAGAGGTGTTTTTAGTATTCTCTGATGGTAGTTTGTATTTCTGAAGTGGCGGTGATATCCCCTTTGTCATTTTTTATTGCGTCCATTTGATTCTTCTCTCTTTTCTTGTTTATTAGTCTCGCTAACAGTCTATCAATTTTGTTGATCTTTTCAAAAAACCAGCTCCTGGATTCATTAATTTTTTGAAGGGTTTTTTGTGTCTCTGTTTCCTTCAGTTCTGCTCTGATTTTAGTTATTTCTTGCCTTCTGCTAGGTTTTGAAAGTGTTTGCTCTTGCTTCTCTAGTTCTTTTAATTGTGATGTTAGGGTGTCAATTTTGGATCTTTCCTGCTTTCTTTTGTGGGCATTTAGTGCTATAAATTTCCCTCTACACAGTGCTTTGAATGTGTCCCAGAGATTCTGGTATGTTGTGTCTTTGTTCTCATTGGTTTCAAAGAACATCTTTATTTCTGCCTTCATTTCATTATGTACCCAGTAGTCATTCAGGAGCAGGTTGTTCAGTTTCCAGGTAGTTGAGCAGTTTTGAGTAACTTTCTTAATCCTGAGTTCTAGTCTGATTGCACTGTGGTCTGAGAGACAGTTTGTCATAATTTCTGTTCTTTTACATTTGCTGAGGAGTACTTTACTTCCAACTATGTGGTCAATTTTGGAATGGGTGTGGTGTGGTGCTGAAAAGAATGTATACTCTGTTGGTTTGGGGTGGAGAGTTCTGTAGATGTCTATTAGGTCCACTTGGTGCAGAGCTGAGTTCAATTCCTGGATATCCCTGTTAACTTTCTGTCTTGTTGATCTGTCTAATGTTGACAGTGGTGTGTTAAAGTCTCCCATTATTATTGTGTGGGAGTCTAAGTCTCTTTGTAGGTCACTAAGGACTTGCTTTATGAATCTGGGTGCTCCTGTTTTGGGTGGATATATATTTAGGATAGTTAGTTCTTCTTGTTGAATTGATCCCTTTACCATTATGTAATGGCCTTCTTTGTCTCTTTTGATCTTTGTTGGTTTAAAGTCTGTTTTACCCGAGACTGGAATTGCAACCCCTGCCTTTTTTTGTTTTCCATTTGCTTGGTAGATCTTCTTCCATCCCTTTATTTTGAGCCTATGTGTGCCTCTGCATGTGAGATGGGTTTCCTGAATACAGCACACTGATGGGTCTTGACTCTTTATCCAATTTGCCAGTCTGTGTCTTTTAATTGGAGCATTTAGCCCATTTACATTTAAGGTTAATATTGTTATGTGTGAATTTGATCCTGTCATTATGATGTTAGCTGGTTATTTTGCTCATTAGTTGATGCAGTTTCTTCCTAGCCTCGATGATCTTTACAATTTGGCATGTTTTTGCAGTGGCTGATACCGGTTGTTGCTTTCCATATTTAGTGCTTCCTTCAGGAGCTCTTTTAGGGCAGGCCTGGTGGTGACAAAATCTCTCAGCATTTGCTTGTCTGTAAAGTATTTTATTTCTCCTTCACTTATGAAGCTTAGTTTGGCTGGATATGAAATTCTGGGTTGGAAATTCTTTTCTTAAGAATGGTGAATACTGGCCCCCACTCTCTTCTGGCTTGTAGATGTTCTGCGGAGAGATCAGCTGTTAGTCTGATGGGCTTCCCTTTGTGGGTAACCCGACCTTTCTCTCTGGCTGCCCTTAACATTTTTTCCTTCATTTCAACTTTGGTGAATCTGACAATTATGTGTCTTGGAGTTGCTCTTCTCGAGGAGTATCTTTGTGGTGTTCTCTGTGTTTCCTGAATTTGAATGTTGGCCTGTCTTGCTAGATTGGGGAAGTTCTCCTGGATAATATCCTGCAGAGTGTTTTCCAACTTGGTTCCATTCTCCCCATCACTTTCAGGTACACCAATCAGACGTAGATTTGGTCTTTTCACATAGTCCCAAATTTCTTGGAGGCTTTGTTCATTTATTTTTATTCTTTTTTCTCTAAACTTCTCTTTTCGCTTCATTTCATTCATTTCATCTTCCATCACTGATACCCTTTCTTCCAGTTGATCACATTGGCTCCTGAGGCTTCTGCATTCTTCAGGTAGTTCTTGAGCCTTGGCTTTCAGCTCCATCAGCTCCTACAAGCACTTCTCTATATTGGTTATTCTAGTTATACATTCATCTAATTCTTTTTCAAAGTTTTTAACTTCTTTGCCTTTGGCTTGAATTTCCTCCTGTAGCTCGAAGTAGTTTGATCATTTGAAGCCTTCTTCTCTCAACTCGTCAAAGTCATTATCTGTCCAGCTTTGTTCCGTTGCTGGTGAGGAGCTGCGTTCCTTTGGAGGAGGAGAGGCGCTCTGATTTTTAAAATTCCTGGTTTTTCTGCTCTGTTTTTTCCCCATCTTTGTGGTTTTATCTACCTTTGGTCTTTGATGATGGTGATGCACAGATGGGTTTTTGGTGTGGATGTCCTTTCTGTTTGTTAGTTTTCCTTCTAACAGTCAGGACCCTCAGCTGAAGGTCTGTTGGAGTTTGCTGGAGGTCCACTCCAGACCCTGTTTGCCTGAGTATCAGCAGCAGTGGCTGCAGCACAGCAGATATTCGTGAACCGCAAATGCTGCTGCCTGATCGTTCCTCTGGAAGTTTTGTCTTAGTGGAGTATCTGGCCGTGTGAGGTGTCAGTCTGCCCCTACTGGGGGGTGCCTCCCAGTTAGGCTACTCGGGGATCAGGGACCCAGTTGAGGAGATAGTCTGCCCATTCTCAGATCTCAAGCTGCGTGCTGGGAGAACCACTACTCTCTTCAAAGCTGTCAGACAGGGACATCTAAGTCTGCAGAGGTTACTGCTGCCTTTTGTTTGTCTGTGCCCTGCCCACAGAGGTGGAGCCTACAGAGGCAGGCAGGCCTCCTTGAGCTGTGGTGGGTTCCACCCAGTTAGAGCTTCCTGGCCACTTTGTTTACCTACTCAAGCCTTGGCAATTGCAGGCACCCCTCCCCCAGCCTTGCTGCTGCCTTGCAGTTTCATCTCAGACTGCTGTGCTAGCAATGAGCGAGGCTCCGTGGGCGTGGGACCCTCTGAGCCAGGTGCAGGATATAATCTCCTGGTGTGCTGTTTGTTAAGCCCATTGGAAAAGCACAGTATTAGGGTGGGAGTGCCCCAATTTTCCAGGTGCTATCTGTCACCCCTTTCTTTGACTAGGAAAGGGAATTCCCTGACCCCTTGCGCTTCCCAGGTGAGGTGATGCCTCGCCCTGCTTCGGCTCATGCATGGTGCACTGCACCCACTGTCCTGCACCCACTGTCCGGCACTCCCCAGTAAGATGAACCTGGTACCTCAGTTGGAAATGCAGAAATCACCCGTCTTCTGCGTCGCTCATGCTGGGAGTTGTAGACTCGAGCTGTTCCTATTCGGCCATCTTGGCTCCACCCCCTGTACAGTTTCTTTTAGTTCTCTCTTTGCTTGTTAGTTTATTTGTTTTTGCAATCAGTATTAAGTTTGAATTTGTTTAAAATAATGTGTTATATTATTGGCAAACTTCATGGTAACCTCAAATCAAAAACCTAAAATGGATACACAAAAAAATAAGAAGCAAGAAATTGAAACATGCCACCAGGGAAAACCATCTACACCAAAAAGAAAACAAGAAGGAAAGGATGGAAGAGGAGAACACAAAACAACCAAAATACAAATTACAAAATGGCAGTAATAAGTCCTTGCTTATCAATAATAACATGGAATGTTAGCAGAATAAACTCTCCAAGCAAAAGAGGTAGCATGTCTAAATAGACAACAAAAACCAAGACCTAATGATCTGCTGTCTACTGGAAACACACTTTACCTACATAGGCACACAGAGACTGAAAATAAAGGGATGGCAAAAGATATTCCATGACGATGAAAACCAAAAAAGAGCAGGAGTAGCTATAATTATATCAGAAAAAAAATAGGTTTCAAGAAGTGACCAAGAAGGTTACCATATAATGATAAAAGAGTCAAATTAGTAAGAAAACTTAACAATTGTAAATATATATGTACCCAATATCAGAGCACCCAGATCTAAAAAGCAAATATTAACAGAGCTAAAGAAAAAGACAGACCCCAATACAATAATAGCTAGAGATTTTAATACCCTCACTTTCAACATTGGACAGATCTTTCAGGTAAAATATTAACAAAGATATGAAACTTAATCTGCACTATAGATCAAATGTGTCTAACAGATATTTACAGAATGTTTCATTCAAAGGTTGCAGAATATACTTTCTTCTCCTCAGCACATGTGTTATTCTCAAGAATAAACCATATGTTAGACCACAAAACAAGTCTTTAAAAATTCAAACAGGCCAGGCACGGTGGCTGACACCTGTAATCCCAGCACTTTGGGAGGCCAAGGTGGGCAGATCACGAGGTCAAAAGATCAAGATGATCCTGGCCAACATGGTAAAACCCCATCTCTACTAAAAATACAAAAATTAGCTGGGTGTGGTGGCATGTGCTTGTAACCCCAGCTACTCAAGAGGCTGAGGCAGGAGAATTGCTTAAACCTGGGAGGCAGAGGTTGCAGTGAGCTGAGATGGTGCCACTGCACTCCAGCCTAGTGACAGAGTGGAACTCCGTCTCAAAAAAAAAAAAAAAAAAAAAAAACTCAAACAAGCTGAAATTATATCAAGTACCTTATCTAATCACAATGGAATAAAATGAGAAATCAGTAACAAGAGGAACTTTGGGAACTATAAAAACACATAGAAATTAAACAATATGCTCCTGAATGACCAGTTGGTCAATGAAGTTAAGAAGGAAATTTAGAAACTTCTTGAAACAAATGAAAATGGAAATACAGAATACAAAACCTATGGAATAAGACAAAAACGGTGCCGAGAAACGTTTATAGCATTAAGTATCCACATCAAAAAAGTAGCAAAACATCAAATAAACAACCTAATGATGCATCTTAAAGAATGAGAAAAGCAAGAGCAAACCAAACTCAAAGTTAGAAGAAAAAGTCATAACAGAAATTAATAAAATTGAAGTAAAAAATACAAAAGATTAATGAAACAACAATTGGTATTTTGAAATGATAATATCAACAAAGTATTAGCCACACTATCTGAGAAAAAAAGAGAGAAGACCAAAGTAAATAAAATCAGAGATGAAAAGAAAGAAAATACAACTGAAACTACAGATACTCAAAGAATCATTCAAGACTAGTAGAAGCAATTATATGCCCATAAATTAGAAAACCTAGAAGAAATGGATAAATTCTTAGGCACATACAAACTACCAAGATTGAACCATAAAGAAATCCAAAAGGTGAATAGACCAATATCAAGTAGTGAGACCAAGACCCCATCTCTACTAAAAATACAAAAATTAGCCAGGTGTAATGGTGCCTGCCTTTAACGCTAGCTATTTAGGAGGCTGAGGCAGGAGAATCACTTGAACCTGGGAGACAGAGGCAGCAGTGAGCCAAGATCATGCCATTGTACTCCAGCCTGGGTGACAGAGTGAGACTCTGTCTCAAGGAAAAAAAAAAAAAAGAAAGAAACTGTAGTAAAGCCTCCCACTAAACAAAAGTCTATGACCCAGTGGCCTCACTGCTAAATTTTACCAAACATTTAAAGAAGCACTAATACCAATCTTACTCAAACTATTCTGAAAAATAGAGAAGGTGTGAATATTTTGAAATGCATTCCATGAGGCCAGTATTACTGATACCAAAACCAAAGACACATTAAAAAAATAAAACTACAGAACAATATCCCTGATGAATACTGATGTCAAAATCCTCAACAAAATACTAGCAAACTGAATTCAACAACGCATTAAGAAGAACAGTCATCATAACCAACTGGGATTACAAGAATGGTTCAATATATGCAAATCAATGTGATACATCATATCAACAGAACGAAGAACAAAAACTATATGATCATTTCAACTGATGCTGGAAAAGCATTACATAAAATTCAACATCCCTTCATGATAAAATACTTCAAAAAAATGAGTATAGAAGGAACATAGCCCAACAGAATAAAAGTCATATATAACAGACCCACTGCTAGTATCATACAGAATGGACAAAAACAAAGAGTATTTCCTCTAAAATATGGAAGAAAAGGATGCCCACCTTCAGTACCTGTATTCAGCATACTATTGGAATTTCTAGCTAGAGCAATCAAACAAGAGAAAGAAATAAAGGGCATGTAAATAGGAAAGGAAGAAGTCAACTTTTCCTTGTATGCAGATGAAATGATCTTATTCTTGGAAAAACCTAAAGATTCCACTAAAGGACTATTAGAGCTGACAAATGAATTAAATGAAGTTACAGGATACAAAATCAACATATAAAAATCAGTAGCATTCGTAAATGCCCTCAGTGAACAATCTGAAAAGAAAATCAAGAAATAATCCCATTTACAATAGCTAAAAATAAAACAAGATACCTAGGAATAAGCTTAAACAAAGAAGTGAAAGATCTCCACAACAAAAACTATAAAACAATGAGGCAAGATAACTAGAGGACACACACAAATTAAAAAATATTTCATACTTATGGATTGGAAGAATCAATATTGTGAAAATGTCCATACTAACCAAAGACAGCAATAGATTCAATGCAATCTCAATCAAAATACCAATGACATTCTTCACAGAAATAGAAAAAGCAAACACATAATTTATATGGAACCACAAAAGACCCAGCCAGAATAGTCAAAGTCATCCTGAGCAAATAGAAAAAAACTGGAGGAATCACATTACTGACTTCAGATTATACTACAAAGCTATAGTAACAAAAACAGCATGGTACTGGTCCAAAGACAGACACATAGACTGATATGGTTTGGATCAGTGTCTTCACCCAAATCTCATGTTGAAATGTAATCTTTCATACTGGAGGTGGGGCCTGATGGGATGTGATTGGATCAGGGAAGTAGATTCCCTTCTTGGCACTGTGTCAAAATAGTGAGTGAGTTCTCATGAGTGAGATCTGGTTGTTTAAAAATATGTAGTGCCTTCCCATCTGTCTTCCTCCTGCTCCAGCCATGTAAGACATGCCTGCTTCCCCTTTACCTTTTGCCATGATTGTAGGTTTTCTGAGGCCTCCCTGAAGCAAGCCCTGCCCTGCTTCCTGTACAGCCTGTAGAACTGTGAGCTATTTAAACTTCTTTTCTTTATAAATCACTGAGTCTTAGGTATTTCTTTATAACACTGTGAGAATGGACAAAGACAGAAAATTGGTACCCAGGAGTCAGGCATTGCTATAAAGCTATCTGAAAATGTGGAAGCAGCTTTGTAACTGGGTAATGAGCAGATGAGGGAAAGTTTGAACCTTCCTAGAGATTTGTTAAATTGTTGTGACCAAAATGCTGATACTGATATGGACAATGAAGTTCAGGCTGAGGAGGTCTGATGGAGATGAGGAACTTATGGGGAACTAGAGCAAAGGTCACTTTTGTTATGCATTAGCAAAGAGATTGGCTGCATTGTGACTCTGCCCTCGGTATCTGTGGAACTTTGTACTTGACAATGATGATTTAGAGTATCTGGCAGAAGAAATTTCTAAACAGCAGTGTTGAAGATGTGGCCTGGCTGCTTCTAACAGCATATGCTCCTATGCATAAGCAAAGAAATGACCTGAAACTGGAACTTATATTTAAAAGGGAAACAGAGCACAAAAGTTTAGAAAATTTGCACCCTGGCCATGTGGTAGAAAAAAAAAAGAGGAGTCAAATGCTAATATCAGAGACAATGAGAAAAAAGGCCTTGAAGGCATTTAGAGATCTTCAGGGATGCCCTTCCCATCACAGGTCCAGAGGTTTAGGAGGAAAGAATGGCTTCATGGGCAAAGCCAGGGGCCCCACTGCCCTGTGCAGCCTTGGGACACTGTTGCCTCCTTCCCAGTCACTCCAGCTCCAGCCCTAGCTAAAAGGTGGCCAGGTACATCTCACGTTGCTGCTTTGGAGGTTGCAAGCCATAAGCCTTGGTGGCTTCCACATGGTGTTAAGCCTGCAGGCACACAGAGTGCGAGTGTTGAGGCTTGGGAGCCTCCACCTAGATTTCAGCAGATGTGTGGAAAAACCTGGATGTCTAGGCACAAGCCTGCAGCAAAGGCAGAGTCCTCATGGAGAACCTCTATTACGGCAGTGCAGAGGGGAAATGTGGGGTTGGAGCCCACACACAGAGTCCCCGCTGGGGCACTGCTTATTGGAACTATGAGCAGAAGGCCACAGTCCTCTTGACCCCATATGTTAGAGCCACTGGCAGCTTGCATCCTACACCTGGAAAAGTCATAGGCATTCAAAGACAGTCCATGAGAGCAGAAGTGGGGACTGAATCCTGCAAAGTCACAGGAGTAGAGCTGCCCAAGACCATGGGAGCCCACCCTTTGAATCAGCATGCCCTGGATGTGGGACATGGAGTCAAAGGAGATTATTTGGGACCTTTAAGATTTAATGACTGCCCTGCTGGGTTTCAGACTCACATAGGACCTGTAGCTCATTTCTTTTTTGGCTGATTTCTCACTTTTGGAATGGGAGTATTTGTGCAATGCCCGTATGCCCATTGCATCTTGGAAGTAACTAACTTTGCTGTTGTTGTTGTTGTTGTTGTTGTTTTTACAGGCTCTTTCGCAGAAGGGACTATCTTTATTTCAGATGAGACTTTAGGCTGTGGACATTTTAGCTAATGCTGGAATGAGTTGAGACATTGGAAGACTGTTGGGAAGGCATGATTGTATTTTGAAACGTGAGAAGAACATGAGATTTGGGAGGGGCTGCTACATCTGTGTCCCCATCTAAATCTCAAGTTGAAATTTAATCCCCAGTGCTGGAGATGGGGCCTGGTGGGATGTAATTGGATCACGGAGGTGGGTTTTCCCTTGGTACAGTGTTGCAATTGTGAGTGAGCTCTTGTGTGATCCGGTTGTTTAAAATTGTATAGCACCTCTCCTCTCTCTCTGTCTTCCTCCTGCTCCAGCCAGGTTTAAGATGTGCCTGCTTCCCCTTGCCTTCTGCTGTGTGTGTAAGTCTCCTGAGGCCTCCATGAAGCAGATGTCATACTTCATGTACAGCATGTGGAACCATGAGCCAGTTAAACCTCCTTTCTTTATAAATCACTGAATCTCAGATTTTTTTTGTAGAAGTGCAAGAAAGAACTAATACAAAGACCACTGGAACAAAGTAGAGAATCCAGAAATAAATCCATACAACTATGATGAAATCATTTTTGACAAAGGTGCCAAAAACATACAATGAGGAAAAAACATTTTTTTCTATAAATTTTGTGGGAAAACTAGATATCTGTATGCAGAAGAATAAAACTAGACCCTACATCTCACCATATATAAAAATCAAATCAGAATGGATTAAAGACTAAAATCTAAGACCTCAAATTATGAAACTACTACAAGAAAATATTGGGAGAAATCTCCAGGACATTGGTTTGAGCAAAGATTTCTTGAGTAATACCTCACAACCACAGACAACCAAACCTAAAATGAACAAATGGGATCACATCAAGTTAAAAAAGCTTCTGCACAACAAAGAAAACAATCAACAAAATGAAGAGACAGCCAACATAATAGAAGGAAATACTAGCAAACTATCCATCTGACAGGATATATATATAAGGAGAATATATCCATATATAACCAGAATATAGAAGGAGCTCAAACAATTCAATTTTAAAAAGTCCAGTAATCCTATTAAAAGATGGGCAAAGATCTTAATAGACACTTCTCGAAAGAAGACTTACAAATGGCAAAGAGGTATATCAAAGGTGCTCAACATCATTGACAATCAGAGAAATGCAAATCAAAACTACAGTGAGATATCATCTGACTCCAGTTAAAATTGTTTTTATCCAAAAGATAGGCAATAATGAATGCCAGCGAAGATGTGGAGAAAGATGAGCCCTCATTCATTGTTGGTAGAAATGTAAATTAGTATAGCCACTATAGAGAACAGTATGAAAGTTCCTCAAAAAACTAAAAAATAAACTTCCATATACTCCAGGGACCCCACTACTAGGTTATGTCCCCAAAAGATCAGTACGTCATATAGATACCTGTATTTCTATGTTTATTGCAGCATTATTCACAAAAGCCAAGATTTGGAATAAAAATAAGTGTCTATCAACAGAAGAATAAATAAAATGTGGAGTACTATTCAGCTATTAAAATAATGGAAGCCTATCAACTGCAGTAATACAAATGGAATTTGACAAGATTATTTTAAGTGAAATTAGCCAGGCACAGAAAGACAATCCTTACAATTTTTCGTTCATCTGTGGAACCTAAAAATTAAAACAATTGAACTCATGGAGATAGAGGGTAGAATAAAGGTTACCAGAGTCTGGGAAAGGTGGAGCAGGGGGAATGGGGATGGTTAATACGTACAAAAATATACTTAGAATGAATAAGATCTAGCATTCGATAGAACAACAAGATGACTACAGTCAGCAGTAATTTGTTGTACATTTAAGAATAACTGAGGGAGTACAATTGGAAAGTTCATAATACAAAGAAAGGATGAATGCTCGAGGTGATGGATACTCCATTTTCCCTGATGGGATTATTACACATTGTATACCTGTATCAAGATAGTTCATGTACCCCATAAATATATACATCTACTGTATACCCATAAAAACTAAAATGAAAAAAAGTTAAAGAAAATAAATCCTGCAATTTGTGACAACATACATGATATAAGATATTATGCTAAGTAAAAGCCAGAAACAAAAAGATACTGCATAATTGCACATATATGTGAAATCTTAAATATAGTCAAATTCGTAGAAACAGAGAGTAGAATGGTGATTATGACAGTGAGGGTGGAGAAAAGGGAAGTGTTGACTAAAATCAACAATAATTTATTGTACATTTTGACATAAAGAAAAGTATAACTGAAATGTTTATAACACAAAGAAATGATAAATGTATGAGGTGATGAATACCCCACTTAAAAAAAATGCTACCAACAAAAATATAAACCTCACACCAGGAGGATTCACAGCCAAATCCTACCAGATATATATAAAAAAAGACATGGTACCAAATCTAAGAAACTATTCCAAAAATTGAGGAGGAGGAATTAAAGATTTAAATGTAAGACTTTGAACTACAGGAATCATAGAAGAAAACCTAGGAAGCACCATTCTGGATATTGGCCTTAGGAAAGAAGTTATAACTAAATCCTCAAAAGCAATTTCCAAAAAATAAAAAAAATGCAAGGGACCTAATTAAACTAAAGAGCTTCTGTACAGCAAAAGAAACTAACAGAGTAAACTGACAACCTATAGAATGGTAGAAAATTTTTGCAAACTACAAATTCAACAAAGTTCTATTATCTAGAATCTATAAGAAACTTAATTCAACAAGCAAAAAACAAACAATCCCATTAAAAAGTGGGCAAAAGATATGAACAGACACTTCTCAAAAGAAGACATACAAACCAGCAACAAACATGTGAAAAAACGCCCATCATTGCTAACCATCAGAGAAATACAAATCAAAACCATAGTGAGATACCTTCTCACACTTATCAAAATGGCTATTACTAAAAAGTCAAAAAAGCAACGTTGACAAGGCAGCAGGGCACAAGGAACACTTACACACTGTTGGTGGGAATGCAAATCAGTTTAGCCACTGTGGAAAGCAGTTTAAATATTTTTCAAGGAACAGAACTACTGTTTGACCCAGCAATTCTATTACTGGGTATGTAGCCAAAGGAATATAAATCATTCTACCAAAAAGAAACATGCACTCATGCTCATCACAGCACTATTCACAATAGCAAAAACATGAAATCAACCTATGTACCCATCAATGGTGGATTAAATAAAGAAAATGTGGTCCATATACACAATGAAATATTATGCAGCCATTTAAAAAGTACAAAATCACATCCTTTGCAGCATTATGGATGCAGCAGGAGGCCATCATCCTAAGCAAATTAATGCAGAATCAGAAAACCAAATGCCACATGTTCTCACTTATAAGTGGGAGTTAACATTGGAACTCATGGACATAAAGATGGCAACAACAGACACTGGGGACCATAAGAGGTGGGAGGAAGAATTTAAGAACTTCTTGGGTACTATGCACATTACCTGGGTGATGGGATCAATACTACCCCAAACCTCAGCATCATGCAATATACCCAGATAACAAACCTGCACATGTACCCCAGAATCTAAAATAAAATTTGAAATTATAAAAAATAAATATAGGCTGGGCGTGGTGGCTCACGCTCGTAATCCCAGCACTTTGGGAGGCCGAGGCGGGCAGATCACGAGGTCAGGAGATCGAGACCACGGTGAAACCCCGTCTCTACTAAAAATACAAAAAATTAGCCGGGCATGGTGGCGGGCGCCTGTAGTCCCAGCTACTCGGAGAGGCTGAGGCAGGAGAATGGCATGAACCCGGGAGGCGGAGCTTGCAGTGAGCCGAGATTGCGCCACTGCACTCCAGCCTGGGCAACAGAGCGAGACTCCGTCTCAAAAAAAATAAATAAATAAAAATAAAAATAAATAAATTAAATAAATAAATATAATAAAAAATGCAATATGTCATGCTCCTTGTTGAGTTATTCTATTTGCAAAGTTGAAGAGTTCCCAAGACTACTGTCATTCTGACACCAAATGCCAAGTTTAGTGTTCCCCTAATAATCCTCACTCTGGTGCCTATTATAAGTTCAGGGGTCCTCCAGACCACCCTTAGTCTCAATAATTTGCTGGAATTCACTGTGAAAGCTGTTGTACTAATGGTCATGGATTATTACAGTGAAAGGATACAGATTAAAATCAGCCATGGGAGGTGGCACAAAAGACAGAGTCCAAACAAGTTCCATATGTGGAATTTCCAGGTGTTCTTTCCCAGTGAGGTTATGGATAGTGCTACCTTCTCCAGGCTATCACCTGTGACCATACTCAAGGAGTATTGCCAATTAGAGAAGTTCAAGCAAGCCTTGATGTTCAGAGTTTCTATTGGCCCTTGGTCACATAGATATGGTTGACCACCACATGACTGACCTTTAGTCTCTGGCCCTTCCAGAAGTTGAGTTGATACTACACGGTCCAAAACACACATTATATATCACATTGTGAGATTATCCAGTGTGACCCAAGGCCTTTAACTAAACAGACACTCTTTTCAGGGAGGTCAATCCAAGGCTTAGCGATTACCTTCCAGGAACAAAAAACAAAGGTTACACAACTTTCTTTAGGTATGATTAATTCTTTACTAATGTGGTTCAGGAACCAATACTCCAAAATATGACATGTTGACTTGGTGAACCGAAGAAGAAGCCTCAAGTTTTCTGATCTTCTTCCCACCACCGTCTTTCCCAAAACCTTTATCTGTCTAAGCTCTAGACTCATGAAAAGAAATAATTGTTTCTTCTTCTCCTTCCTATACAACCAAGATTGTAACCACACCTGAACAGACCCTTTAACTGTGAAAGAGAACTATTTACAAGTTAGTCTGTCTTCCAGGATCCATTCATTCTCCCCAGTAATCCCCTCAACAGAACTTTTCTTCTCCCTACTCCCATAACCTGTTTTGCCAGGATGATATAAAAGCTTCTGACCCGGCCGGGCATGGTGGCTCACGCCTGTAATCCCAGCACTTTGGGAGGCCAAGGCAGGCAGATCACAAGGTCAGGAGATCGAGACCATCCTGGAAAACACAGCGAAACCCCATCTCTACTAAAAATCCAAAAAAAAAATTAGCCAGGCGTGGTGGGGGGCGCCCGTAGTCCCAGCTACTCAGGAGGATGAGGTAGGAAAATGGTATGAATCTGGGAGGCAGAGCTTGCAGTGAGCCGAGATTGCACCACTGCACTCCAGCCTGGGCAACAGAGCTAGACTCTGTCTCAAAAAAAAAGCTTCTGAACCACTTGGGGATGGGCACTCACTCTATGATTCTCCCCAGGTGCGTGTTGTGCACATATCTTAAATTTATATGCTTTTTCCTCTTATTAATCTGCCTCATGTCAGCAATTTTCAGTGAATCTTCAGAGGGCCAAGGCTCTTGACCCCTACACTACATAGCACCTTTCAAGTGATAGAGTACAAAACATAATCATCAGTAGTGTTGGCTGACAACTCCTCAAAAGACCACCAGGAAAAATGTTACCTAGCCAAGCTAAACTTATTATACCTAACATAGTAAGGGACTATTGCACTGACCTGATATATACAGTTTTAGGGTCTGAGATCAAGTAGTTTAAGGCTGGTTTTTCAAGGCAGGAAACTGATTTGAATTGGGCAAAATCCACGATATAGTAGATTTGGATTCTTGGACACAGGAAGAGCACATTGTGAACATATGTGCTCTTCCTGTGAAGATGAAGCACATCTTCATAAGTCAACTAATTTTTTATTATGTTTGCTGTTTGCCCAGGCAGGCAATCTCCTCCTAGGCAGGAATTTTTTGGAACAAATATTTAGTTATGTTGACACATGTGATCTCAGTTCTCACTTACAGATGTTTAGCTGCATGAATGCACATGGTCTCAATTTTCAAAGGTAAGAACAGAATTTCTAAGCTCTTTTTTTTTTTTTTTGAAACAGAGTCTCGCTCAGTCACCAGGCTGGAGTGCGGTGGTGTGATCTCAGCTCACTGCAACCTCCACCTCCCAGGTTCAAGCTATTCTCCTGCCTCAGCCTCCTGAGTAGCTAAGACTACAGGTGCATGCCACCATGCCCAGCTATTCTTTTTTGGTAGAGACAGGGTTTCACCACATTGGCCAGGATGGTCTTGATCTCTTGACCTTGTGATACACCCACCTCGGCCTCCCAAAGTGCAGGGATTAGAGGCATGAGCCACAGCACCCAGACTCTAAGCTCGTTTTTAAGTCTTACAGAAAACTAGTACTACAGAATACCACATTAGGCTGCTGGTGTCTGTGACATTTTTGAGTTGTCAGAGCCAGTTGAGGTTGTTTTCCTAAAACTTTTAGCTAATCTGTTAAAGTATAAATGGTTGAGACTTCTAAAGCTCCTGAGACTTGGTCTCCTTATCTTTAACATGGAAAAACACCTCTATTGATGTATTGTACAAAATCAAATAGCCACTAAGTGACAAAACTGTGCTGCAAACTCAATCTGTTGGACTCCTAAGCCTTCCACCGTACCACCTTGTCCTACATATTCTCATTTTTTTGTTGAAATAACTGAAATCTTAAATAAAATAATACATAAAAAAGCACTTTCTAGAACACAGTATATTGTAGGTAATAGGCATCAGTATATACTAATGTCCTTAATTTGTGAGGATTATTGTTCTCATACATAATTTCAATGACAAAGAAAAAAGTTTCTAAATAATAGAAGATATTTAAGTCAAACCCATCACAAACATTCTGAGTTCTTCTCTCCTCCTTGCAATTTAAATAATACGCATCTATTATTAGTAGAGAGGTAGGAGTGGCAGTAAGGTATAAGGACAAAAAATATTCTTTGGAATCTAGGGTTTAAAAGGCAAGAATTTAAGAACTTCTGCACATATGTTTAATGTTAAAATACTTTGATAAACTGTGAATACAGCTTTTGTGTTTCTATTAGTTGACTCTTGTTCCCTTATCACCCACAGTTCCAAAAGAATTCTCTGTCACCAGCAAATGAGTTAAGTATTCTTTTGCAGTTAACTTACAAGTCAAACTCAAAGCTCTATGTTAAAGTAACAGTGAAAGCATTTGTCCTTGAACCTCTTATATTGGGTGACAGCAAGAAAGCATGGAAAGAGGACATAAAGTGAAACCGAAAACAAGCAAGATTGCTAATAGTGAATGGATGGATCCTGGCATTATCATTTATTTCAATGACAACAGCCCGATGTTCTTACAATTTCATGTCTTACATAGAAAAAGTTTGGAAAAGTTGCTGTAAATAGGGCTAGATTGTTCATTAAGCGTGCATTTATTTCAACAAATGTTCCCAAGCTCAGCTACTAAATTTGTCTTTTTGCAGGAATACTTTACTATTTCACCAACTCACTACCAGGATTTGGAAAGTTGATGCATTTTCTTTACCTGGAGAATATTAAAGCATTATCCTTAATAAACTTGTTCTGGCCTTCAGGTACCCCCCATTCTTGTAAATATTGATTGTTCCTTTAACATGACAATAACATATATGGAAGTGTCAAATTTAGACTGATGCTTGATGGGGGAATAAAAAAAAATTTAGACTAAGTCAGTTAAGACTGCTGTCAGCTGCATTTAATAGGAACTTTACTGTGGTATTATTCATTTGTAACAAAACGTTCATTGGTGAGCAATTCAGGACCAGTAAGGCTGAGGAGTCTCTGAGGACCCAGTTCCCTATAACTTACTGTTATATCGTCCTTAGGATGAGGCTTCTATTCTTATGATTGTAAGATGGCTATTCCATTTTAAGACATCATATCACATTCCAAGCAGGAAGAAGGGGAAGGATGATGGGCAAAAAGCAAAAGGTACATGATAGCTGAGTATGGACCATTTCCAAATATTCCCTGACATTTCACCCAGCAGTTTTTCCTTATACTCATAGCATCCAAACTCTGTGTCAAGTTACCTCACGGTGCCCTAGGGAATTCATGGGGAAGAAGGGGTGGTCACACGATATTTTAAATTTTTGAGGAAAACATGGTAATATTCAACATTTAATAAGACACTGCATGAACTACTAACTTGAGAAAATTCAGTTTTAACATTTGTTTTTACCCGGTTGAAATGACGTATCTTAGGAAAACTGCGTTTTTAGTGAATACTATTGTATAAAAAATGCAAGTACCATGTGAAAATCAATATAGAACAGGTTATGAGGATAGTGTGTCCAATCTGATTCCAAGACTTGAAAAGTTGCACATCAAAGGACCATCTTTTCCAAAGATGACATACGTGTGGCCAAGAAACATATGAAAAAAGCTCCACATTACTGATCATGAAGAAATGCAAATCACACTAGTCAGAACAGCTATTATTAAAAAGTCAAAAGATAACAGATGCTGGTGAGGTTGTTGAGAAAAAGAATGCCTTATACACTGTTGGTGGGAGTGTAAATTAGGTCCACTATTGTGGAAGACAGTGTGGTGATTCCTCGAAGACATAAAGACAGAAATATCATTTGATCCAGCAATCCCATTACTGGGCCTAAACCCAAAGGAATATTAGACATTCTATTATAAAGACACATGCACGTGTATGTTCACTGCAGCACGATTTATAATAGCAAAGACATAGAATCAACCTAAATGCCCATCAATGATAGAATGGATAAAGAAAATGTGGTACATATAATACACCATGGACTACCACACAGCCATAAAAAAGAACGAGGCCATGTCCTTTGCAGGGACATAGATAGAGCTGGAGGCCATCATCCTTAGCAAACTAACACGAGAACAGAAAACAAAACACCGCATGTTCTCACTTATAAGTGGGAGCTAATTGATGAGAACACATGAACACATAGAGGGAAACAACTTACACTGGGGCCTGCTTGAAGGTAGAGGGAGGGAGGAGGCAGTGGATCAGAAAAAATACTAATGAGTACTAGGCTTAATACCTGCATGATGAAATAATCAATACGACAAACCTCCATGACACAAGTTTACCTCGGTAACACACCGGTACATGTACCCCTGAACTTAAAATTTTTTTAAAAAAGAAAAGTTATGTCACATTCACGTCACTAACTTCTAACAGGTAATTTTGGTTGGTAAAGACTGAAATTAAAATAGGTTTTTGTCAATTTATATATATTAGTTCTTCAAATGGCTGCTGCTAGCTTGTTAGAATAGAGATAAGTATTAAGTGATTTGAATTAAACCACTTAATACAACTATTAGGATTTCTTTTGGTTTAAGGGTGCCATAAAAAAATTACTCAGGCACTAAGAGCAGTGACAAAGAAAGTTTGGTAAATGCTGCCTTATACCTTTAGCCATCTCTGGCTGCAGGAAAAGTGGGAAGGTTAGAACTTTTATTAGACACAAAACCAGAGTTCTGCTAATAAGGAAAAAGGAGATAATTAACATTAAGCAGGCAGCAAGCAGTGCCTGCCACACAGATCAAAAATTTTAATGCTACAGTTAATTTTTTTATTTTTGTAATATTTTATTTCCAAGTCCAAGCAAAAGACAATTCAATAATTGGAAAAAATATGATAAATTAGCAGTCAATGCTCATGCTTGCTATTTACATATTTGAATACATTTTTTCTGTATTTTCAAAAGCCAACATCACTTAATTAGTTTGTTATTACATATTAGTTAATATGTTATGAATCTTAAGTTATGTGAAGTATGTTAATTTTCACTGTCACTTACAAAGGATCAAATAAATGAGGGTTAAATCAAGTGCATTATGGAGTTTCATTAACATTTGCCAAAATTGCATCCCAATAATTAAGAGAGTCTGTTCAGCTTCCCAAACTCAACAGAGGAAGTAATTTAGAAATCAGAAATTTAAGATACTATATCTAGTAATGAAAAAAGTTTAAGTGGTTAGTGAAAGAGCTTAAAATTGGCGTTCATATATGTTAAATTCATTCTAAGTCAATAACCTGGGGCTATATTGAGTTAAGAGAGGCAATAATTATCAAGGAATAGAGTTCTTTAGGACTCTATGTTACCATACCATATATATTGTATAATGACAATTGTAATGCAAGTACATAAAAGAAATAACCAAGTAGTACTTAAGGAACTAAAACACCCATCGTAAATTTTACGTCAGCAAATTGATATTCATTTAGATTACAGAACATTGGTATAATGTGTTTCTTTGTAATCACACCCAGAATTACTTAGACTGTAAAATATACAATGACTACATCAGGCTGAAGACTACAGCCAAAAAATAAAATACATAGAGTAACCAGCATATTTAAGAAAAAAAAATACCCTTGATAAATTTGACAGAAACTTTATTCCAAGCCAAAATTTGCTACCTAAGTCTATAAAAACTGACTGATGTATGGAACACCTTATGATGTGAATTGAATCTCCTCTCCTCCAAATATAAAAGAAAATTTTAAAAGGGTAAAAAGATAAACTCAAACTGGAAAACCCATTATATCTGGAAGGCTCTGATTATCCATATTGTTTGATTAATATAATGTAGAGTTATTAATACTAATAATCTAAACCTTTAAATATCCAGCTTTCAGATTAAACCAATGTCACTGTGGTGGAAGACCTGAAATAAGCATTATGTGCCTCTCTGACATCTAAGCCTGGGAAGGACTAGCTACTCAGGAGGCTGAGGTAGGAGAATCATTTAAGCTCAGGAGTTTGAGGTTACAGTTATGATCATGCCACTGCACTCCAGCCTGGGTGACAGAGCAAGACTCTGTCTCTAAAAAAAATAAATATATAAAAATAATGAAATAATAAAAAATAATGCATTTATATGTTACTTGGTACAATGCGATTTTTGGACACAAATTTAAAAGTCAGTCACTAAAATTGCATGGCAGGACTCACAGGTCAGATCCTGCTAGTGCAGAAGCTGCATTTATTAAAATTTTTCATTATAAACATTTTGAAAACTATGCTGGGGGATGCATGGACACCTGGCTTAGGTCTTCCTAGTAATACTAGGAATCAAAAATTATCTCCACTTCAGTATGTACTAATAAAATAAAGTGTAAAAACTACTAATCAAAACAAATTTAAAAATATTAAAAACTGAACTTGAAAACAAATTCCATTTCAATTTGATATAAATTATACTAAAGCTTAATTATATACAAAACAAATTTCCTAAGTCTATTTAGCAAAATAGCAAAAATAACTTAGCCTCTTCCTCCAGAAAATACTTCTTCCAGTGAGATAAAATTATAAGCCATCTAAAATGGCTTATTTATCAAGATTAACAGCTAGTTCATCAAGACTATTCTGATAACAGTTTGCTCATTAAGATATGCATCTAATCCCTCACCCTATTGTGCCTGCCAATTTAAAGCTATTAGATTGGTATATTATAAATTTTCCCAGTCTGACTCAGGTCCCCACATTGTAAAGCCTACCTTTTAAAATCACCCGATTCAGGCCCAAAGATTCTATGTTTTCTTTCCTAAACGTCTCCCTTTTTATCTGCTGCTAAGACCCTGTCAATGTAGTGTTGTCTGTGTTGTAATAAGTATAACAAACTTTTTCAACAGATTTCTTTCTGGAGATCTTTATGGGGGCTTTTGGCATAATTTTACAAGAAAGGAAATTGAGACCCAAAGATGTTACACATAATAAAAAGTAGTGTAAGATAACCTATAAAGTTAAGCTCTTAAATAATTCTACTCTGTCCCTTTTAAATTAATGGGAACAACATGAAAGCATCTAAAGGCATGATTCCATGCATAAACTCCAGTAACTATGTACTTTGTTATTGGGGTGATCATATAATTAACCATCTCAGCTGAGACATTTTAAGAGTGAAGAGAATTGGTAATTCTGTTGAGACACAGCATATACCAGAACCGAAGCTAGCAAACTAAAAGATGTGGTCATCATCTCTCTCTCACATTTTTAAGCCCAAAGAGAATGATTTCTAAAAATCTCTAGCCATGAGACAAATAAGGCAGAAGTGCAGAAAAGAAAATAAAAAATATTTATAGAGCATGGAAAATATTTTGATACATCACAAATAGTTACTTTTCAATTTGTCCAAGGGCCAAAATATTTTTTGTAAAAATACATGCACACCCTTTGTTACAATTTGCGAGTTGAACTAAGTATTATAAATAAAATAACATCCAAAATATTTAAATTACTTTTAATGAGTCATTCATTGTTCACTTGGTAATGAACAAGACTAAAATGTGATTTCTTCTGGAATTGCCTCATTTTCCTAGGCAAAACGTTAGAGATTTTTTCATAGTTCTTTTTTTCTACTAAGTTAAACTTACTTAGAGCCAGGCAAAAAGTGCTGAGAGAACAAAACGTTTCCCCAGTCAGCTGAAAATGTAAGCGCTTGAGAGGTTATTGCGTGAAATAAAACCAAAAAAAGGGGTATATTGTGATTGGGGAGATGTTAAGCAGTCAAATAAAACTTGTTTCTTCCCCTCCTAGGTCTGAAAGCAACTGAGAGATAGACTCAAGTTGCACTCAAAATATCTAGTGAAACAGATAGGAAAATATGGTTTTGACTTGCACTTTCAGTTAGACCCCCTAATATTTCACCCTGAATAAGACAGACATATCTTGAGGCAAAGGCAGTACTGGGCTGTTTTGGGTTTCACCCCCAAAGTCAGGCAGAAAGATACAAATTCAAACACTCTGCAGTGGTCAAGCTGAAGAACACAAGAGGCAGAGTGAGAAAAGGAATCAAATTGCCCAGTTCCTCTTTCGAAACATAGTAAGTCTCTCTTCCTCGGAGGAATGAATGAAATGCGGAGAAAGAAATGAAGATTAAGCTCCATGAAGTTCCTCCATGTGGAAGCAAAAGCCAGGGATACAGAGGTTTCTCTCTTACAAAATGATGTGTGCAGCCAGGTGCGGTGGCTCACGTCTGTAATCTCAGTACTTTGTGAGGCCAAGGTGGGAGGATCACTTGAGCCCAGGAGTTTGAGACCACTCTGGGCAACATGGTGAAACCCTGTCTCCACAAAAAAAAAAAACAATAAAATTAGCCAGGAGTGGTGGTGCACACCTGTGGTCCCAGCTACTCAGGAGGCTGAGGTGGGAGGGCTGCTGGAGCCCAGGAAGTTGAGACTCCAGTGAGCCATAATCTGCAACTGAACTCCAGCCTGGATGACAGAGCAAGACCCTGTCAAAAAAAAAAAAAAAAAAAAATAGATAAAAGAAAAGATGTGTGCTTCAATGTGCTTTATAATTTATATTTTACTATTAAGGAAATTCCTAGGAAACACCAACTTACACTAAAATTTAATATTTAAGTAGTTTTAATTTTTATTTCCAGACAAAATTTGGAAAATAATTTTATAAAGGAAATAAATATTAGTCTACGTGTGTATATATTTTTGTTCTTCTAAGAAACCACTGGCAGAAAGTAAATTCAAGAACTTTCATTGAAACTCCTATAGACTATGAACATAAGAAAATAGGCATGTGATTACGAAAAATAATTAAATGTGAAAACAGATAGACAGTATAGATTATACTTCCACAACCATCTGAATGTGGTAGAGAATAGAATTGATAGAATCAAATAAAAATTCCAGAAGATGTAGAATATTTGGCCAGGACTTAAAATTATAGAGTTTTCAGTAAAGAGTAAAATAAGCTACTTTTGAGAGGAATGTGGCCATATTTATGTAGACAGTAATGTTTATGCCTGTAATACAACCACAGTGGACCAAATTCCTAATAACCTCTTTTGTAGTGTTTAACAAATGGTAGTCTGATTTCCATTTCTGGCCCTACAAAATCTCTCTTCATGTGATAGTTAAACATCAAGAAACTGTAATAGTCCCTGAAACACTGAAGGACACTTTCTGTAAGTGCCAGAATTACTAATGTTTTATGGCCATCATAACGCCTTAAGTGGACTCTAGTTTGATTAAATTGGTTCTGTGACTTACCACAGCAATTACCTTAAAGCTCAGCATGATTTTAAGAATAACCTTCTGACTGAATATTGACAAACGGTTTTGAAAATTTAAATTTCTATCAATATTGGTAAGTAAAATATATTTAAAATCATCCATGCTTGTAATTGTAATTAAATTGGGATACACTATCCAAATTTCTCAAAATATGGCATTTTGTATAACCTTCATCCCAGGCTTCATCTAAGCATCAAAATAACTAAATTTTGTTGAGCACTAAGAGAAAAAAATATTTTGTTAAAGTCTGTTTTTTATATCCACACTTTTTTACTCCATTAAAATAATTTCTTCTCAATTGTTGCAATTATTTTGACAAAAATTTGTATTGTATTATAATCACCCAAAGTCATTTCAATATATCAGCTGCTAACAAAATTTAACAATAATTTAGTATGCACAACTGAACAGTAACAAGTACTGTGTGGTCACTTATTAAAATTAATTGGGCCGGGTGCGGTGGCTCACGCTTGTAATCCCAGCACTTTGGGAGGCCGAGGCGGGTGGATCACGAGGTCAGGAGATCGAGACCATCCTGGCTAACACAGTGAAACCCCATCTCTACTAAAAATACAAAAAGTTATCCAGGCGAGGTGGCGGGCGCCTGTAGTCCCAGCTACTCGGGAGGCTGAGGCAGGAGAATGGCGTGAACCCCGGAGGGCGGAGCCTGCAGTGAGCCGAGATCGCGCCATTGCACTCCAGCCTCGGCGACAGCGAGACTCTGTCTCAAAAAAAAAAAAAAAAAAAATAATTAATTCAACATAGTCCTACTTATGTAACTATGAAATAATATTAGAATTATCCCTATAGCAGAAAGTAAGATATCAAATTTCACATTCAAGTTAAAAACTTGTTTTCTACTTCTTAATTTCATTTTTATATCAGGATTGTTCCCTCATTCAGAGAATGTTATTTTGTTGTTATAGTAATTAGGAGAGGGTATTAGATTAATAGAGTTCCATTTTCAGTAATACTCCAAAAATGTCTCCACATGTTGTACTCTAATATCTCCTTCAGTTCCAAGAAGACACTGTTCAAACTGTATCGTTGATATAGAGGAAAAAACATTAGCTTTATCAATTTATAAACCATGATGGTTCCAGGAGATTCCATTTCAGAGTGAATTTTATCTCAAATTTGATCCCACAATAGAGATTCCATTTCAGAGCGAATTTTATCTCAAATTTGATCCCAGCAATATTGGAGCTATATACTACTGAACACACATATAAAATTAAATTACCAGTTTAATTTAATTGATGAGAAACATATATGCTTCTCCTATTGCAAAACACAATAAAAACAATTATTTTCTCTTCAGCAGTATCAAATTGGAATTAATATAAAATTCTTCAACCCAAAGCAATCATAATAGATTATAATAACTAATAGATCTGAATACAGTATGATGTATACTCTAAAGAGAATTTCTACTAATAGAAATTGGTTTGCATTTAATCAATCAGAAGTTATAAGTTATCTGACTTAACCAGAATTACCTAATACCATTCCTTCCTAAGCTCTGCCTCTTAACATCTGTCTCTTTCTAGAAATCACCTTTGGCTGTTCCTACTTTTCAAACCTTATCAATTTTTCAAGACCCAGTTCAAGACCCATATCACCCATGAAGTTATCCCTGGTCTCCTCAGTGTAAGTAAGCTTTCTTTCTCCCCTGAAAGCATACAGATCCAATTATATAATTCACCTAGCTTTATCTTCTTTTTCCTTGAATTGTTAGTTATATTTTCATAGATCTCTAGACACATAAATATAGAGATATGGTTTGCTTCCCCAATTAGACCAAACACTCTATAAGGAATCAGACTTCTTATCCAAGATTATCCACTCTACGGACAGAATGAAGCAATAAGAGGAATTATATACTCTATAAACTTTCAAGATAGAAATAAACACAGTTTCACATCGATGTTCATCAGGGATATTGATCTAAAATTCTCTTTTTTTGTTGTGTCTCTGCCAGGCTTTGGTATCAGGATGATGCTGGCCTCATAAAATGAGTTAGGGAGGATTCCCTCTTTTTCTATTGATTGGAATAGTTTCAGAAGGAATGGTACCAGCTCCTCCTTGTACCTCTGGTAGAATTCGGCTGTGAATCCATCTGGTCCTGGACTTCTTTTGGTTGGTAAGCTATTAATTATTGCCTCAATTTCAGAGCCTGTTATTGGTGTATTCAGAGATTCAACTTCTTCCTGGTTTTGTCCTGGGAGGGTGTATGTGTCAAGGAATTTATCCATTCAAAATATACTACAAGACTACAGTAACCAAAACAGCATGATACTGGTGCCAAAATAGAGATATAGACCAATGAAACAGAACAGAGCCCTCAGAAATAATGCTGCATTCTACAACCATCTGATCTTTGACATACCTGACAAAAACAAGCAATGGGGAAAGGATTCCCTATTTAATAAATGGTGCTGGGAAAACTGGCTAGCCATATGTAGAAAGCTGAAACTGGATCCCTTCCTTACACCTTATACAAAAATTAATTCAAGATGGATTAAAGACTTACATGTTAGACCTGAAAGCATAAAAACCCTAGAAGAAAACCTAGGCAATACCATTCAGGACATAGGCATGGGCAAGGACTTCATGTCTAAAACACCAAAAGCAATGGCAACAAAAGCCAAAATTGACAAATGGGATCTAATTAAACTAAAGAACTTCTGCATAGCAAAAGAAACTACCCTCAGAGTGAACAGGCAACCTACAGAATGGGAGAAAATTTTTGCAATCTACTCATCTGACAAAGGGCTAATATCCAGAATCTACAATGAACTCAAACAAATTTACAAGAAAAAAACAACCCCATCAAAAAGTGGGCAAAGGACATGAACAGACACTTCTCAAAAGAAGACATTTATGCAGCCAAAAGACACGTGAAAAAATGCTCATCATCACTGGCCATCAGAGAAATGCAAATCAAAACCACAATGAGATACCATCTCATACCAGTTAGAATGGCCATCATTAAAAAGTCAGGAAACAACAGGTGCTGGAGAGGATGTGGAGAAATAGGAACACTTTTACACTGTTGGTGGGACTGTAAACTAGTTCAACCATTGTGGAAGTCAGTGTGGTGATTCTTCAGGGATCTAGAACTAGAAATACCATTTGACCCAGCCATCCCATTACTGGGTATATACCCAAAGGACTATAAATCATGCTGCTATAAAGACACATGCACACGTATGTTTATTGCGGCACTATTTACAATAGCAAAGACTTGGAACCAAGCCAAATGTCCAACAACGATAGATTGGATTAAGCAAATGTGGCACATATACACCGTGGAATACTATGCAGCCATAAAAAATGATGAGTTCATGTCCTTTGTAGGGACATGGATGAAACCGGAAACCATTATTCTCAGCAAACTATCACAAGGACAAAAAACCAAACACCGCATGTTCTCACTCATAGGTGGGAACTGAACAATGAGAACACATGGACACAGGAAGGGGAACATCACACACCGGGGCCTGTTGTGGGGTGGGGTGGGGTGAGGGATAGCCTTTAGGAGATATACCTAATGTTAAATGACGAGTTAATGGGTGCAGCACACCAACATGGCACATGTATACATATGTAACTAACCTGCACGTTGTGCACATGTACCCTAAAACTTAAAGTATAATTTAAAAAAAAGAAATAAACACAGTTTATAAGATGAGGACTTGTCCTATCATGTATCCATCACTAAGTTATTTGACTTGATACAAAGCTGGCTAATAAATATTTGTTTAACAATCTACTTATTCAAAATGGCACTCATCTTTTAATGTATAAATTTCCCAAGAAATACAGTATTCTGACTTGGTTTTTTCCTGCCATACATATATGTTATACATCACTACAGCAAGTGGCTCAAGTGAACTGCCTAATAGTCTTATCATCTGAAAATCTCTAATTGTCACTAAAAAAACTACTGCATTGGAGTAATAGGTAATTCATCACCTCTAATCTTAATTAAGTAATCTAAATAGATTCTCAAGTTGTTGTTGGAATCAATAAGCCATAAAAATAATAACATGGATATTTACCTTAAGGTGTTTCTATTTTGTTTTACAGTAAAAATTCTTTGTAGAAATACATGTTAGAATTCATTGTTTAAAGTTCATCTTTAAACTGATCAAGTATCTACTTGTTACATTAGGTCCCAAGTAATATACTGTAAGCATATATAGGTCAATACATTTTGCAAATTTCTGCAACCAAAAATTCACTCTAATCCAAGCCTTTCAAATGGATTCTATTGCTCACAAAGCTAGAAAAGACAAGAAGTCAAATTTCTTTTCTTCTTAAATGACATCACAACTCAAAGACCTCTAGGTTCTAATAATTCTTCACTGACAATTTCCATCTTTTCCTAAGAATAAGAAATTATATACCAAAGAAAGATTCAAAGTTCCCTGCTTCTTCTAAATATTCAAAACAAATAAAAATATGCAAGATGAATGGAAAAAATAAAATCAATACCAAGATTTAATAGTATCAATTCATTCAGTCCATATTGGTAGGTAAGGAAGGACTGTGAAAACCTCTTTCCACTTGCTCTTAACTCTCAGCAGAAAACGGAAACAAATTTTACAATAGAGAGGTAACCACAACCAAATGTATTTTATACATTTCAGAGAAGCAATATGGAATAGTTGGGTTAAAATGTGTCTCTGATGTCAGACTTTCCGGGTTTGAATGCCAACTCTGCCTCTCTTTAGCATAGTAATGCTGGATAATTTACTAACCCTATCTGTGTTTCAATTTCTTCATATGTAAGATGGGAATAATAACAGAACCTGCCTCACAGATATGTTAGGAGGAGGTACTCCATTAAAGCACTTGGCATAGTACCTGGTACATATTAAGCAGCACTTTATAAGCATTAGCTAAATGTAAATTGCAATTGCCTATAAAGTTTTAATATTCCTATTTAAAAAAAATAGTTGATTGCTTTTACTAACTAAGCCAGAAAAGGGAGTACTTCTTAAATTTAAAAACCTATCATTTTCTCTCAATGAATCAATACACGGACAAAAGGTAGATGTCAAAATGAACCTAAATGAGGAGAAGGGCAAAATAACAAAACAGTTCATAAAAAAAAAAATAAGTACTAGGCCAGTCAACGGTCGCTCACGCCTGTAATCCCAGCACTTTGGGAGGCTGAGGCAGGCAGACTACCTGAGGTCAGGAGTTCGAGGCCAGCCTGGCCAATGTGGTAAAACCCCATTTCTATTAAAAATACAAAAATTAGGCCGGGTATGGAGGCTCACGCCTGTAATCCCAGCATTTTGGGAGGTCAAGGCAGGCGGATCACCTGAGGTTGGGAGTTCAAGACCAGCCTGACCAACATGGAGAAACCCTGTCTTTACTAAAAATACAAAATTAGCTGGGCGTGGTGGCACATGCCTGTAATCCCAGCTATTTGGGAGGCTGAAGCAGGAGAATTGCTTGAACCCGGGAGGCGGAGTTTGCCTTGAGCTGAGATTATGCCATTGCACTCCAGTCTGGGCAACAAAAGCGAAACTTCGTCTCAAAAAAGAAAAAACAAAAAACAAACAAACAAAAAAAGCCATGTTGGTGGCCGGTGCCTGTAATCCCAGCTACACAGGAGGCTGAGGCAGGAGAATCGCTTGAACCTGGAAGGCAGAGGTTGAAGTGAGCCGAGATCACGCCATTGCACTCTAGCCTGGGCAACAAGAGTGAAACTCCGTCTCCAAATAAATACATACATACATACTCAGTGGGAAACATTCCTGATTTGGCCTAATTGCTTTGCCTTTGATATCCTACCAGTCAAACCAGTCAGCGACCTGAATTAAGCCCAGCTGTTTGGCCCACATTACCATGCTAATGGCACCTGGGATCTAATTCACATCTGCATGTCTTCACTGGTTGCTTCTTAAGTAAATACATCTGGGAAAGTTCTACACCTACAAACAAGCTTCCCACCAATCTTGTTTCCTTGCCTATACAGGATTTTGCAAAGATCATAGTAAACTTGTCTTACAAAATGTCTCATAACAAGTACAGAGGTGTCAACAACACTCTCATTATAAAAATAACTCTGATTTAACAGATGAAAGTGTTAAGAATGCATTCTATTAGTGACATCCATTAATCTTAAGTTAAAGTGTATATTTTGGCAGTTTATTTTCTCTGCTTTAAGTGAACAATTAGTTTAATCAAAGACATTTGTGAAACAGTTTGATTTTTCTTAATTAATGTCTGCTAAACTTACTTATAATAGACACACTCTTTTGCTAGAACCAAAACAGGTACATTGTGTGGTTATTAATTTTCAGTTAGCACTGTACAAAATTATTGAGTTGGAATATTTTCTGCCAATGTAGTTTTATTATTTTTTTTTTCAAATGAATAATGTGGGAATGTAACTGGCACATCCATCCAATGAATGTAGTAGTTTTTCAGTGCTTGTCAACTTGAAGACAGTGCTTCCCAGTGCTTCCTTCATGGGACTCCAGAGGAAATTTAGCAAGATTAGGAGAGACACAATGTAACTACAGTATACTTTTTTTCTTTTACACATTCTGTACACAATAGTGACATCTTCTGGTTAACTGGAATATTGATGTTTGGGCCAGCGCTTTGAAACCATGTCTTAACTCCTTTTCTAATCAAAACATGCTTTGCTTGCCTAAATATACTATGTGAAATATCCCTGAATCAGTAGTAAACCATCTTTTAATAGATACCACCAAATTCCAATTTAAGTTTTTTAGAATAAAACATAATAAAAGAATATACTTTTTTTTCAAAACAAATTTATGACTGGTTAATTGATGAAATTAACTGACCTTAAAAATTCACTTGGCACAATAAAAAAGTCTGGTTTTTAAGCATCTGCTATGGAAATTTCACTTTCTAGGAAATTTAGTGACCATTGAAATAAATAATAAAAAAGAGAAAATTTCACCAAGACGATATTTTCAAGTAATTTCTAGTGAGCAGTGAGAGAGATTTGGTGGTCTGGGTGGAGGAAGAGCCTAATGCTAGTGATATTCCTTTCCTCTCTGACTTTTTTCATAAAATTCTATCTATTCCTATGCAGAGCATCGTGGTACCTGGGGATGCTTTAAGAGTGCTGTTCTTAGTGCTAAACTCTCATTTCACCTATGCAACCCTCTCCTAGTACAGGCAGCCAACCCAGAGCAGCACTGCATTCAGACTGGTTGTGGTGATTTCAACCCCAGGGTCCCAGAATAGCAATCTCTTCCATGAGGACTGAGCCAGGCACTGGCAGCTAAATATAAAATACTTATCTTAAGATCCCTTTCCCCAGACTATAGGTGAAGGGTAACCTCAGTAATTTCAAGGTGACTTTCTTGAACCTCTCTTACTACAAGAGATAGAGGGTACTACATATACTTGTCATAAATCGATTAAGTATAATCAATACCAGAAAATTCTAACCAAAGACTAATGCAAACTTAATTTCCTATTAGGAATTATTTGTTAAAAAACAAGAGGAATATTTAAAAGAAATAGAATATTTTTCCATCAATCATTAATACAATGAAACAATAAGCATTATTAATTCCCATCATACATTTTTAAATGATAATTTAATCTTATAAAAATATAATCTTGGCTGGGCGTGGTGGCTCAGGCCTGTAATTCTAGCATTTTGGGAGGCTGAGGCAGGCGGATCACCTGTGGTCAGGAGTTAGAGACCAGCCTGACTAACATGGAGAAACCTTGTCTCTACTAAAAATACAAAATTAGCCAGGCATGGTGGCTCATGCCTGTAATTCCAGCTACTCAGGAGGCTGAGGCAGGAGAATCACTTGGATCCAGGAGGCAGAGGTTGCAGTGAGCTGAGATCACAACATTGCACCCCGGCCTGGGCAACAAGAGCAAAACTCTGTCTCAAAATATATATATATAATATATATATTTTATATATTATATATATATATTATATATTATAATATATATTTATATATTATATATTTTATATAAACCAGTTAAATAACATATATTTTCTTTATAAGATTATATATATTATATATATAAATACATATGTATTATATATATATAATATATATAATCTTATAAAGAAAATATGTTATTTAACTGGTTTAAATAACAATAAACCAGAGAAGCTTATAATTAAAATTATACTAATTATATTTATCCTATCTTGTGGATCAGCTAGTATCTCTTTTAGTAATGACAGCTCTTCACAATCTAGTTATTGTATGTCTAAATGGATATTTGTGAAGAACAAATCGTGAAGATTTTTAATATGAGAAAATATATTGAAGGGAGGAGGAGCACTGCTAGGAAAAATGTATATATATATATATATATATAATATGTATGTGTAAGAATATAGGCTACATTCTTCTTTACATTTAGAAATTGAGGCGTTCATGTTTTCTGAAATTACAAATCAAATTGACTAAAGAAACAAGTTATAAATGTTTAATTTATAATGCATATAGTATATGATTAATAAGAATTTACTGTTACCTTTAAAATTATATACTGAATATGTTTCTGAATTTATAAAAAGTATTCACTCTCAAAAGTCATAGAGATAAGGGTTAAATACAGTGGCTCACACTTGTAATCTCAGCACTTTGGGAGGCCAAGGCAAGTGGATTGCTTGAGCTTTGGAGTTCAAGACCAGCCTAGGCAATATGGTGAAACCTGTCTCTACAAAAAACACAAAAATTAGCTGGGCATGGTAGCGTGCACCTGTAGTCCCAGCTACTTGGGAAGATGAAGTGGGAGGATGGCCTGAGATCGGGAGGTTGAGACTACTGTAAGCTGAGATCAGGCCACTGCGCTCCAGCCTGGGTGACAGAGTGAGAACGTGTCTTTAAAAAAAAAAAAAAAAAGTAACAGAGATCAGTAATTTATTCATTTCCTTACCTAGTCTATAAAAGCAACACAAGTTGTTTCTGATATTGTTATTGCATTATTACTCAGATTTCTAATCTCAGTTTTTAAAAAATGTTCTCAATGTAAAGAAATAAATAAGCCTCATAAAATAGCTGTGCCTACCATAGACATTTTTTCAAAAAGAAATTTAAAAAGTCCTCGATGTGCATGGTAGTAAAATAAACAAACTATAAACTTATGAGTCATTATCTGGTTGATAATAAAAATATCATTATGTTCCATGTAAGAAATGCTTTAAAAATTAATTAATAAACTTTCTGAGTATGTATAGTACTTTAGTAAATTTAAAACACTTACTAAAGTACAGTACATATAAAATAAACCAATCACAAGTATATAACTGCTTTAGCTATACATTTTTAGCCTCACTATTCTAAGAATTTCATAACTCTTTCTTAGTTCTATTTTAAAGCAAAGATCATTTAATAGCATTGGCCTTGAGACAGTATACTCCACATGGAATTAATTTGGGGGATTTATTGAACCTTTCTTTGTGACCTAGTTTATTACAAAATTTTATAAATATCACGTGTGCTTGGAAAGAATATTTCTCCCTCTCCTTGCTGGGTATAAATTTATATATAAGCAAAAACATGTTACCTGTATTAATTTCTTGCTTACTGCTCTTAGTATCAAATTCTGAGAGGAACATATTAAAATTTCCATCTATATTTGTTGTTTACTTATTTCTATAGTTCTGTCAGTTTTTGCTTTACTTACTAGATTGTTGCCTGTAAATATGTTCACAACTATACAATATTTCTTTGTATATATGTAATGTTTTTGCCATGAATTCCATTTTGTCTGAAATTAAACTTCCAACCCCTATTTTCTTGATGCAGAATTGCCTGGTTATTTTATTTTTAAATTTTATTCATAATTTTGCAGTCATTATATTTCTGGAAAATTTTTTAAATCCAATCTGAGATTTTCTTCTTGTTAGTTAAGCCCAGATCTAAGCAAAGGTGGCTGGTATAAGAAACTGGAGCAGACCAATGGGAACTTCCTATAGAGAGTTTTACCTTTTGTTTTCCCATGGATTAGTCACCTCTAGCATACAGATTTAATTTTCCCCTCCCTACACTGTAATACTGTTTAATTACACCAACCCTTCTGGCTAAACTGTTGAAAATAAATGTATAGTAAAGAGTTATAGAGTAGCATGTAACTGGGTTATCTATGCTCACGAATTTTTTTCTTGGTAACCAGTACCGTGTAAAGGTGGCTCCACAAAGAGATGATAGCTGTAGGAAAGACTATCTTACCATGAGGAAAAACAAAAAGTGGGCAACTCAGTAACACAATTAAAAAACAAAAATTAAAAACTCAATGGTCTGGTACATGTCAGTAGGATATAACTATTCAAATAGGAAAAAATTGACCATTGGTTTACATTTAGAAACACATGTCAGTTTATGTTCTCTAAATATAAAGTCAAAAATGAAGTCATTACTCTTGTTACACCATATATAAGACAAAGTGTTGCTGTGCTTTTATCATCTCAACCCTTTTTCTCTGTTAACTCTATTTGGAAACACAGACCCAGATTACTTTTATTACTATTACCTTTCAAAATACAATCTTCCTTTTTAAAAATTTCTAGAATATACATTTAATTCTTCAACGATATTTCAAGTTCAAAATTTAACTGATCACAAGTCCTTTCATATCATAATTTCCAATTCTTGAGTTTTCTATTTTAATCCTTTACCTGTTACCTATACTCTTTCTTTAAAAAATCAAGTTTTGCTTTATTACCCTTTTCTTTGTTGTATTTTTTTATAAATTGAAGGCTTGTGGCAACCCTGCATCTAGTGAGTCTATCAGCATCATTTTCTCAACAGCATGTGCTCACTTCGTGTCTCTGTGTCACAGTTTGATAATTCTCCCAATGTTTCAAACTTTTTCTTTATTATTATATTTGGTATGGTGATCTGTGATCAGTGATTTGTTTTTCTGATGAAAAAATACATACTATATCTATTTAGAATTAGCCATCTGGGCTCAGTTTAGATGATACCAATTTTATTGGCAACATCTGAAGCATCACAGTCAGGAGTTAGTGGAATATCTGTGTCTTCACTCCATCAGGCCTGACCAAGGTGTGACCTCGGCCACATAAATTCACAGATTCTTCGTAGCCTCTTTGATCTGGTGCTTGTTGGCTTTAACATCCACAATGAACACAAGTGTGTTGTTGTCCTCTACCTTCTTCATGGCAGACTCAGTGATCAGATGGAACCTGATGATGCCATAGGCATAGTGAAGCTTGTTTCTCCTGAGGGTGCTCTTCCAAGGATATTTAAGGCTATCTCTGGAGCTGCAATGTCTTGGGCCGCCAGAAGCTGAACAACATGCAGATGTGTGTGTTTGTGTGTGTGTGTGTGTGTGTGTGTGCGCACGCGCGCGTGTAGTGGTGGATGCCTTTCAGCACTACCTTCTTGACCTCAAGGACTTTGCTTTGGCTTTGAGTTTAGGAGGAGAAGGAGCTGCCTTCTTCACCTTCTGTGCCATCTTGTGAAAAGGAGCCACTACTTGAGGTCACTATTGTAATTGTTTGGGGGCGTCAGGAAACACACTCATATAAGACAGTGAACTTAATTGGTAAATTTTGTGCTCTGATTGCTTCACTGACCAACTATTCCAGTCTCTCTCCCTCTTTTCCGGCCTCCTTGCTTTGGCTCAAATAACAAACATGTATTTATCATAGTTGTGGATGTAGGAAATCAAAGATCAAGGTCCCTGCAGAGCCCATATCTGGTGAGTAGCGGCTTCCTGATTTGCATCATCAAGCTGTACCATCAGAGGGTGGTGAGCACAGAGAGAAGTCCATTCTTTATCCCTCAGGTAAAAACATGGAGATGGTCACAGAAACCTCCCAGCTATTCTCCAGAAAATCTTATTATTTTGGCTCAGAGGATGGAGCTTTCTATCATGTTTCTTAAGCTATCTTCATCAATTTTAAAGAGTATCAAATTACCCTTTTCTTTCTTTCTTGCAGTAAACTCTTACTTCCATTTTTCCAGTTATTTATGGAGGTTTTATTTTCTATGTCATTATTAGTGTTCCAGTCAGAGTTGAGAATGACAAATCAGCTCTTTATTAGGCCATCATCCTAAACTGGAAGTTTAACATTTCCAATCATTAGTATCACAGAATCCAATTTTTAAACTTAGTTTGTAGGCTGCTATTCAACTAACGAGCTCTAACTCCCAGCTTAGTGAAGAAACATCTGAATATTACCTCTCAACTTTTCAGTGATGTGATCATAATAGAATTACCCAATGTTGTAAAAAAAAAAAAATTAAGTTCAGTAACATCTGAGGCCTGGTTTTCCAGTTAATTTTTTTTTAATTATTAAGCCTGAAATAAAAAGTATCATAAATAGTTTATGTCTAGAAAAGCAAATACATGAATTCTCTAAGATGTGCCAGAATTATACTTAAATGATTAATTAGGTATTTTATAAGTACAATATATGTTTATTATTATTCATAATTAAACATAAATTAGTGTTTTGTTGCCAAAAGTAAGGAAGTATTTCTTAAACTGTTGGCTTATTATAAAGGATTAAGGAATGAGCCATAGGCATTATAAAGAACAAATTTGTTTACATTCTTATACCATTTTTAAGAACTAGAGCCTCTTAGAGTTTGAAAGAATTTTAGAGATCACCTAGTTCATCTTCTGTGCAGCATTCTTACTAGTCCCACCTCTATTCCTGACTCTCTTAACTTTCTTATCACATTTTAATTTCTGCAAGATCCTCTAGGATGTGGTCTTCAAACCTATGAGAAGCAATAATGGGGCAAAACACAATGTTTACATTATGATATATATCTTGTACATAAAGCTGGATAAATATCTGTTAAAAGAAATAATGAGGCTGGGAGTCATGGCTCAGGCCTGTAATCTAAATGTTTGGGGAGGTCAAAGCTGAAAGACCACTTGAGCCCAGGTGTTTGAGGTTACAGTGAGCTATGATCACACCACGGCAGTCCAGCCTGGGTGACAGAGTGAGACTCTGTCTGTGAAAAAGAGATAAAAATAAAAGACATAATTACTAGCTGAACAAAGGCACTCATCTTTAAAACCCCAAGCATATGTCTTCATCCTACCAAGGATTTCTACGTAAATGCATTTACTAAGTATTTTAAAAATCTATTTTGTGTTTGAGAAGCTCTAACTCTCCAAAGGTTTTGTTAAACACTAGACTGAAATTTGACTCTTTTCAAATTCTAACCTTAACTTTTTCTCTAGCATTGAGCCAATCCATTTTTCCTTGTGTTCTGACTAAAACTGCAACATGAGCTCTTCCTGGGTCTTCAGACTGCCTGCATTTGGATTAGAACTCCACCATCATCCTGTTCACCACAGTCTGAGAGGATTAATCCTGAATCACCTGAAGAAACTGTAATGGTCTCCCTGAGGCAGTTGCCATGCAATACAGTGCTGAGTCTCCTCCTGACACACCCCTACCACTCCTCTTTGCTTCTAGGCCTACAACTAGACTCAAGTCCCTGTAGGCCCCCAATGGAAAAGTAGAAAATGTGACCCATAAGGAAGGTGCTACATTCCAAAAGGCCTACTTAAGTTTTCTAATATACAGATAGAAATCTGGGAAATGTGAAAATGGATATTAAGGGTGTGGACCAATGGATGAAAGGACATAAAGTTGGACCAGGCTGAATTTGTTGACACGGGCTCAGTAAGCAGAGATTCAGCCTTTAATGTTTCAGCTCAGAGAGTTGGAAAGAGCTCTAACAGTTTGGTTGGTTGGTTGGTTGGTTGAAACATGGACCAAAAATTGGCCCACAGTGCCAGAGAGTTAAAATGCCATACCTGCCTTGGTTTAGTGTAGAGTAAGGGATTCAAAAGCTTAGGGAGATTGAAATGTCATAATGGATTTGTCTGTTAAGACCTGTGCAACCACACTGGGAGGGTCCAGAAGACATGCCTTTCACCAATATTATGAAAAATAAAGTTGTGATGGGAGCTCTAGCATCCTCGAAGAGCTCTGTCATAGGTCTTCTCTGTAGGCCAGACGTCACAGTGGGAACTACAATCACTGGATTTGGAAACCTAAATACAATGGGAATAATTGGATCCCTAAGTGGCAGGGGCCAAGTGGCAGCATTCAACTACCAAAGGTGAGTGCCACTCAATGGAGAGCTGAGTCAAAGCAATCCAAATAGTCTAACTCACACAGACCTGTGACATTGGCTAGTTGATCATGGCATTCTTAGAAATAAAGTAGATAGGAAGCCTACTAATTTCATACTTGATCTGTATAAGCAGAAAAATTCTAAGTCAAGTGAACAAAACCTTCCAAAAAAACAGGAAGAGTCATGCTCCCTCAATCAACTCTCAGGATTGAGCCAATGTCTAGACACAGAAATCCTTGAATGAAGGAGAGGCCAGGGCTCCTTGAGGAAGGACCCCAGCATATTGCCAAAAATGTGTATATTAATTTTTCCCCAAACCTTCCTGAAAACAACCTCCGGCATTTTACCAGGGTAAATGTGCACTGGGGAAAAGGAAATGAGCAGACATTTCAGGGAATGCTGGACACTGGCTCTGAATTAACATTAATTCCAAGAGACCCAAAACATCACTGCAGCCCTCCAATCAGAATAGGCATTTATGGAGATGAGGTGATCAATGGAGTTGGACATCTCACAGTGGTCTCATCCTGTGGTTGTTTCCCCAGTTCCAGAATGCACAATTGGAATAGACATGCTCAGCAGCTTGCAGAATCACCAAAAGCTATCTCATCAATTTTTTGAAAAAATTAATCACATTTTCTCAAAAGTGTCTCTTCTTCAAGTCAAACATTCTCACTTTTTAAAATTTGCTTAAATGAAATTATTTCCAGGGTCTTCATCATGCCTAACATTGTATCATTTTTGTAATTATACTTTAAGTTCTGGGATACATGTACAGAACATACAGGTTTGTTACATAGGTATACATGTGCCATGGTGGTTTCCTGCACCCATCAAATTGTCATCTACATTAGGTATTTCTTCTAATGCTATCCCTCACCTAGCCCCTCATCCCCCTACAGCCCCAGTGTGTGATGTTCCCCTCCCTGTGTCCACATGTTCTCATTATTCAACTCCCACTTATGAGTGATAACATGTGGTGTTTGGTTTTCTGTCCTTGTGATAGTTTGCTGAGAATGATGGTTTCCAGCTTCATCCACATCCCTGCAAAGGACAGGAACTCATCCTTTTTTATGGCTGCATAGTATTCCATGGTGTATATATGCTACATTTTCTTAATCCAGTCTATCATTGACAGGCATTTGGGTTGGTTCCAAGTATTTGCCATTGTGAATAGTGCTGCAATAGACATATGTGTTCATGTGTCTTTATAATAGAATGATGTATAATCCTTTGGGTATATACCCAGTAATAGGATTGCTGGGTCAAAAGGTATTTCTGGTTCTAGATCCTTGAGGAATTGCCACACTGTCTTCCACAAAGGTTGAACTAATTTATACTCCCAAGAACAGTGTAAAAGCATTCCTATTTCTCCACATCCTCTCCAGCATCTGTTGTTTCCTGACTTTTTAATGATCACCATTCTAATTGGTGTGAGATGGTATCTCATTGTAGTTTTGATCTTCATTCTCTAATGATCAGTGATGAGCTTTGTTTTCATGTTTGTTGGCTGCATAAATGTCTTAACTTGAGAAGTATCTGTTCATATCCTTTGCCTACTTTTTGATGGGGTTATTTGTTTTATTCTTGTAAATTTAGGTTCCTTGTAGATTTTGGATATTACCCTTTTGTCAGATGGATAGATTGCAAAAAGTTTCTCCCATTCTGTAGGTTGCCTGTTCACTCTGATGATAGTTTCTTTTGCTGGGCAGAAGCTCTTTAGTTTAATGAGATCCCATTTGTCAATTTTGGCTTTTGTTGCAATTGCTTTTCACATTTTTGTCATGAAGCCTTTGCCCACACCTATGTCCTGGATTGTATTGCCTAGGTTTTCCTCTAGGGCTTTTATGGTTTGGGGTTTTACATTTACATCTTTAATCCATCTTGAGTTAATTTTTCTATAAGGTGTAAAGAAGGGGTTCAGTTTCAGTTTTCTGCATATGGCTAGCCAGTTTTCCCAACCCATTTTTTAAATGGGGAATCATTTCCCCATTGCTTGTTTTTGTTAGGTTTGTCAAAGATCAGATGGTTGTAGATGTATGTGTTATTTCTGAGGCCTCTGTTCTGTTCCATTGGTCTATACATCTGTTTTGGTACCAATACCACACTGTTTTGGTTACTGTAGCCTTGTAGTATAATTTGAAGTCAAGTAGCATGATGCCTCCAGCTTTATTCTTTTTGCTTAGGATTGTCTTGGCTATATGGGCTCTTTTTTTAGTTCCATATGAAATTTAAAGTAGTTTTTTCTAATTCTGTGAAGAAAGTCAACGGTAACTTGATGGGAATAGCATCGAATCTATAAATTACTCTGGGCAACATGACCATTTTCACAATATTGATTCTTTTATCCATTAGCATGGAATGTTTTCCCAACACAGGATTAAGAAACTCACTCAAAATCACACAACTACATGGAAACTGAACAACCTACTCCTGAATGACTTTTGGGTAAATAAAGAAATTAAGGCAGAGATGAATAACTTTTTTGACACCAATGAGAACAAAGACACAATGTACCAGAATCTCTGGGACACAGCTAACACAGTGGTTAGAGGAAAATTTATAGCACTAAATGCCCACAGGAAAAAGTGGGAAAGATCGAAAATCAACACCCTAACATCACAATTAAAAGAACTAGAGAAGCAAGAGCAAACAAATTCAAAAGCTAGCAGAAGGCAAGAAATAACTAAGATCAGAGCAGAAATGAAGATTTACATGAAAAACCCTTCAAAAAAATCAATGAATCCAGAGACTGATTTTTTGAAAAGATTAACTAAATAGATGGAATTCTAGCCAGACTAATATGAAGAAAAGAGAGAAGAATCAAATAAACACGATAAAAACTGGTAAAGGAGATATCACCACTTATCCCACAGAAATACAAACTACCATCAGAGAATACTATAAACGCCTAAATGCAAATAAACTAGAAAATCTAGAAGAAATGGACAAATTCCTGGACACATATACCCTCCCAAGACTAAACCAGGAAGAAGTCAAATCTGTAAATAGACAAATAACAAGTTCTGAAATTGAGGCAGCAATTAATAGCCTACCAACCAAAAAAAGTCCAAAACCAGACAGATTCACAGCCAAATTCTACTAGAGATACAAACAGGAACTGGTACCATTCCCTCTGAAACTATTCCAAACAATAGAAAAACAGGGACTTCTCCCTAACTCATTTTATGAGGCCAGCATTATCCTGATACCAAAACCTGGTAGAGCCACAACAAAAACAGAAAATTTCAGGCCAATATCCCTGATGAACATCGATGCAAAAATCCTCAGTAAAATACTGGTAAACCAAATCCAGCAGCACATCAAAAAGTTTATCCACCACGATCAAGTTGGCTTCATCCCTGGGATGCTAGGCTGGTTCAATATATGCAAATCAATAAACATAATCCATTACATAAACAGAACCAATGACAAAAAAACATGATTATCAATAGATGTAGAAAAGTCCTTCAATAAATTCAACACCCCTTCATGCTAAAAACTCTCAAACTAGGTATTGATGGAATGTATCTCAAAATAATAAGAGCTATTTATGACAAATCCACAGCCAATATCATACTGAATGGGCAAAAGCTGGAAGCATTCCCTTTGAAAACCAGCACAAGACAGGGATGCCCTCTCTCAACACACCCATTCAACATAGTATCGGAAGTTCTGGCCAGGGAAATCAGGAAAGAGAAAGAAATAAAGGGTATTCAAATAGGAATAGAGAAAGTCAAATTGTTTCTGTCTGCAGATGACAGGATTGTATATTTAGAAAACCCCATTGTCTCAGCCCAAAATCTCCTTAAGCTGATAAGCAACTTCAGCAAAGTCTCAGGATACAAAATCAATTGCAAAAATCACAAGCATTCCTATACACCAATAACAGACAAACAGGGAGCCAAATCATGAGTGAACTCCCATTGACAATTTCTACAAAGAGAATAAAATACCTAGGAATCCAACTTACAAGGGATGTGAATGGCCTCTTCAAGGAGAACTACAAACCACTGCACAAGGAAACACGTGAGTATACTGTATCATATTTTTAAATGTATGGCTAATATTGATATTTCATTTACCAAAATCCCATGAGGCTTTTGACATAACTTGCCAACAAGCAGAGTGATTCTTAAATTGCACTAAAGCATGATGCCTCCAGCTTTGTTCTTTTGGCTTAGGATTGACTTGGCGATGCGGGCTCTTTTTTGGTTCCATATGAACTGTAAAGTAGTTTTTTCCAATTCTATGAAGAAAGTCATTGGTAGCTTGATGGGGATGGCATTGAATCTATAAATTACCTTGGGCAGTATGGCCATTTTCACGATATTGATTCTTCCAACCCATGAGCATGGAATGTTCTTCCATTTGTTTGTATCTACTTTTACTTCATTGAGCAGTGGTTTGTAGTTCTCCTTGAAGAGGTCCTTCACATCCCTTGTAAGTTGGATTCCTAGGTATTTTATCCTCTTTGAAGCAATTGTGAATGGGAGTTCACTCATGATTTGGCTCTCTGTTTGTCTGTGATTGGTGTACAAGAATGCTTGTGATTTTTGTACATTGATTTTGTATCCTGAGACTTTGATGAAGTTGCTAATCAGCTTAAGGAGATTTTGGGCTGAGACAATGGGGTTTTCTAGATATACAATCATGTCATCTGCAAACAGGGACAATTTGACTTCCTCTTTTCCTAATTGAATACCATTTATTTCCTTCTCCTGCCTGATTGCTCTGGCCAGAACTTCCAGCACTACGTTGAATAGGAGCGGTGAGAGAGGGCATCCCTGTCTTGTGCCAGTTTTCAGAGGGAATGCTTCCAGTTTTGCCCATTCAGTATGATATTGGCTGTGGGTTTGTCGTAGATAGCTCTTATTATTTTGAGATACGTCCCATCAATACCTAAGGGCTACAGTGACCAAAACAGCATGGTACTGGTACCACAACAGAGACATAGATCAATGGAACAGAACAGAGTCCTCAGAAATGATGCCGCATATCTACAACTATCTGATCTTTGACAAACCTGACAAAAACAAGAAATGGGGAAAGGATTCCCTATTTAATAAATGGTGCTGGGAAAACTGGCTAGCCATATGTAGAAAGCTGAAACTGGATCCCTTCCTTACACCTTATACAAAAATTAATTCAAGATGGATTAAAGACTTACATGTTAGGCCTAAAACCATTAAAATCCTACAAGAAAACCTAGGCAATACCATTCAGGACATAGGCATGGGCAAGGACTTCATGTCTAAAACACCAAAAGCAATGGCAACAAAAGCCAAAATTGACAAATGGGATCTAATTAAACTAAAGAGCTTCTGCACAGCAAAAGAACTACCATCAGAGTGAACAGGCAACCTACAGAATGGGAGAAAATTTTTGCAACCTACTCATCTGACAAAGGGCTAATATCCAGAATCTACAAAGAACTCAAACAAATTTACAAGAAAAAAACAAACAACCCCATCAAAAAGTGGGCAAAGGATATGAACAGACACTTCTCAAAAGAAGACATTTATGCAGCCAAAAAACACATGAAAAAATGCTCATCATCACTGGCCATCAGAGAAATGCAAATCAAAACCACAGTGAGATACCATCTCACACCAGTTAGAATGGCCATCATTAAAAAATCAGGGAAACAACAGGTGCTGGAGAGGATGTGGAGAAATAGGAACACTTTTACTCTGTTGGTGGGACTGTAAACTAGTTCAACCATTGTGGAAGTCAGTGTGGCCATTCCTCAGGGATCTAGAACTAGAAATACCATTTGACCCAGCCATCTCATTACTGGGTATAGACCCAAAGGACTATAAATCATGCTGCTATAAAGACACATGCACACGTATGTTTATTGCGGCACTATTCACAATAGCAAAGACTTGGAACCAACCCAAATGTCCAACAACAATAGACTGGATTAAGAAAATGTGGCACATATACACCATAGAATACTATGCAGCCATAAAAAATGATGAGTACATGTCCTTTGTAGGCACATGGATGAAACTGGAAAACATCATTCTCAGTAAACTATCACAAGGACAAAAAACCAAACACTGCATGTTCTCACTCATAGGTGGGAATTGAACAATGAGAACTCATGGACACAGGAAGGGGAACATCACACTCCGGGGACTGTTGTGGGGTTGGGGGAGGGGAGGGACAGAATTAGGAGATATACCTAATGCTAAATGACGAGTTAATGGGTGCAGGAAATCAACATGGCACATGGATACATATGTAAGAAACCTGCACATTGTGCACATGTACCCTAAAACCTAAAGTATAATAAAAAAAGAAAAAAATAAATAAATAAAAAGAAAATGTGGCACATATACACCATGGAATGCTATGCAGCCATAAAAAAGGATGAGTTCATGTCCTTTGTAGGGAGATGGATGAATGTGGAAACCATCATTCTCAGCAAACTATCACAAGGACAGAAAACCAGACACCACATGTTCTCACTCATAAGTGGGAGTTGAACAATGAGAACACATGGACACGGCGGCAGGGGGCGAACATCACACACTGGGCCTTCCGGGGGGTGGGGGCTGGGGAAGGGATAGCGTTAGGAGAAATACCTAACGTAAATGACGAGTTGATGGGTGCAGCAAACCAACATGGCACATGTATACCTATGTAACAGACCTACACATTGTGCGCATGTACCCTAGAACTTAAAGTATAATAATAATAAAGAAAATTGTCTTCTGAAAGAAAAAAAAATAAAATAAAATAAATTGCACAAAAGAAAATCATTTGAGCCTAAATAATGGAATTTAAATTTACTGCTGTTAATTTCATCTTTTGTTTCTGACCTACACTAAAAGCTATCAAGATTTTTTTGACTCACAAGTAATTCAATAGGCAAACATGTATTGATGGCCTACTCTAAATCAAAACTGGTAATGGGGCTATAAAGATGAAGAAGACACTATGTTTGACCTCCAGTTGCTTTGCCTAGTAAGGGACACAAGAAGCAAATCATATAAATAAGCAATGTGATAAGGACAATGGGAGCACCATATGAAAAAAAAATTGAGTAAATGGAGTTGCTGGGAGAAAGACAATCAGCCTGGGCACAGCCTGAAGCTGCAGCTGCAAGAAAGCACAGACTGGGGACTGAGAGATGAGAGAAATGAACAGAAGAGATGGGTAATGAAGAGAGAGAAGTAGAAAGGGAGACCAGTGAAGAAGGGCATAAAAAGGTAAAATTGAAGGTTGGGGCAAGAGTCTGAAGGCTCAAAAACTGTTAATGGTCCACTAAATGTAATGTAAACTTTAAAAACAAATAAGTTTTGGTTAATTGGTGAATGTGGTAAACTAAAAAACAGGTCCTTTGGTGAACTGATCTTTCAACAACTAAGCTTTTGATAAATTGATCTGGAGCCTACTTGGTCATTAGATGAGAGAGCAAATTGATGAAAAAGACTTGCTGGTTGTAGAAGATTGGATTTTCTGAAGATGGCTATAAAAATATCTTTTATCTGATGTCTTTCTGCAGTGTTACCTTGCCCCATTGAGGAGCAGAACTTACTTTTCTGCTGTTTTGTGAATGCTTTAACCAAAATAATATGACAAAAATTCTGCTGTATCACTGGCAGGAATAAACCTTACCCGCCCTGTTGCTTTTGCTTCCTGCCTTTTGGAAAGCTTGCTTTGGAGAACTTCCCCTCAAAACTTAATTGCCGTGTTGTGAGAAGTCCAAGTTACTCGAAGAAGCCACTTGTAGTGATCTGCCAAATGGCATAAACTGAGCATCAACTGTCAGCCATCTGACTAAGGCATTTCGAATATCTAGCCCAGTCAATCTTTCAGATGGCTTCAATCCAAATCCAAAATCTGACTGAAACTAAGAATGTCCAAGTAAGAACTTCCCAGCTAAGCCCATCAACCCAGAGGAATCACAGTGAGAATAATATATTGTTCTAAAGCATTAAGTTACGGATTTGTTTGTTACACATGTTGTGTCATTTAGGGCAGCTATACGAGAATACCGCAGACTGACTGGCTTAAACAACAGAAATTTATTTCTCACAGTTCTGGAAAATGGGAAATCTGAAATAAGAGTACCAGCATGACTGGTTCTGTTAAAAGCCCTCTTCTTGAATTTTGGACAGATATTTTCCCATTTTATCTTCACATGGAAAAAACAAAGAAAAATATTCTATGTCCCCTTCTCTTTTTATAAAGGAATTAATCTTATTCATGAGGGCTCCACCCTCATTACCTAATCACCTCTCAACAGCCCCACCTCCCTCATACCATCTCGCTTACGATTTAAGTCCTGATAGTTGGGAGAGTAGATAATCTATTCTCAAAAATTCAGATGTGGCCTGGCTATTTATTTCTGGAACACTGAATTTTCCTGCTTATGAAACTATGTGAGCAGCAATACCATTAATCAAATAGAATTAAAAGAACATGGCTGTGCACGGTGGCTCATGCCTGTAATCCCAGCACTTTGGGAGGCTGAGGTGGGTGGATCACCTGAGGTCAGCAGTTTGAGACCAGCCTGGCCAACATGGTGAAACTACATCTCTACTAAAAATACAAAACTAGCCAGGTGTGGTGGCACATGCCTGTAGTCCCAGCTACTTGTGAGGCTGAGGCAGGAGAATCGCTTGAACCCAGAAGGTGGAGTTCGCAGTGAGCTGAGATCGCACCATTGTACTCCAGCCTGGGCAACAAGAGTGAAACTCCATCTCGAAAAAAAAAAAAAAGAAGAAACAACAGTGAGTTTGGACAACAAACATAATAAGCAATTTTTAATATGTTTAAATTGTTTATGACATATTTGTATAGTTATGATCAATAACTTATATAGATTTTGAACTTGGGAAAGACATATGAACTATATTTACTAGCATCATTAGCACATTGATTTAGTGAAACCATGGGAGATGATGATATTACCTAGGAAAGAATGAAGGAAGTTTCCAAAAGAAAGCCATGAAGAACACCAACAATTAAAAGATGGTCAGAGTGGAAAGGTACTTTTTGGCAGAATTCTATGAAACACCATCAGTTGCACTCCCAGACAATAGTCAGTTTATCTTACCACATGAAATGAAAAAGAAAAATTGTTCTCTTGATACAGCAATATTTTTGAAAATTTTAGAATTTGGACAGAGAGTGAACAAGTGATGCTGTCACAAATGACTGAATTCAGGCTAAAATTGCAAGATGATGACATACTTTGTCAGCACTAAACTGTTTAGGATTTATATTGAATAAATAATGTATATGTATTTGCGTCTATAATTTCCCACAGAAATTGGTATAATATCACAAATTAAAATAGAAGTTACATGACCTATAAAACATTAGAAAATGAATTCCTTTCCCACAATGTCTACAAAACATTGACAGTTTTATCTTATTTCATGACAACTTTAATCTCTGCACAAAGCTCACAGATAAGTAGTAAAGTCAGATAGTTTGAGGGTAAAAATATACAGAAGTCCTCCTTATCTGTAGGGGATATGTTCCAAGAACCCCAGTGGATGCCTGGAACTGCAGATAGTGCCAAACCCTATATATACTATAATTTGTCCTATATGTACATACCTGTGATAAAGTTTAATTTATAAATTGGCACAGTAAAAGATTAACAATAACTACTAATAAAATATAACCATATATAACCATTATAATAATAAAAATTATGTGAATGTGGGCTCTCTCTCTTAATATGTTACTATACCATACTTATCTATTTTCAGGTCACAGTTGATCATGGGTAACTGAAACCATGAAAAGCAAAAGTTTGGATAACAGGGGACCACTGTGTAATATGCATTTTAGTGAAAAAATTCTGATGAACATTATTTCAGGAAATGTAAAACGTAAAAATGTAAAAATGTAAAATGTGAAAAAGAAATGTAAATCAAGATATTATTTGTGAATATATAATTCGATTTTTCCCTGAATGTAAACTTTTGTGTGGTCACCAAAGCATACCAATTACATTTGTTGTAAGCCATGTAGCTATTAATTGACAGTCAAAGGGCAATGTGGTAGATTAGATGATGTTCAGCGAATATTTATTTGTATCCTAAACCTTCAAGGAATACATTTTCCCACCTCACTGATATAGGGCTTGGTCATATGACATGTTTTAGCCATTGGAATGTAGTCAGTTTTGAGCACAAAACTGATGGCATATCCATTTTGCACTCAAGCTTTGAGATTTCCACTCACATTGGGGATTTTCTACCTCATAGTTAAAAAAAAAAAAAAAAAAAAAGGCCCCAGGCACCGTGGGCCCAGAATGAGACATTTAGAGTAGTGCTTCCCTTGCTGGTTTACACACCTGCAGCCAGAAGCACAGCCAGCAATTGCACTAAGCTATAACTAGAAGAATAAAATGTAATTTTAAGCCATTTAGTTGAGACAGTGTTGTTGAGGTGATACCTGACTGAAACAGGTAGCTTGGAAAACGTTGGTAATATATGAATTCATATAAAAATATCTCTTACTTTGAAATGTTTCAAAAACCAATATTTAATTTGTGAGAAATAGGAAAAAATAGAAGTATGTCATATTTTTAATTAGACCTCATCTGTGATTAAAAAATAGATGAGCTTCACTTGTCACATAGGTTATATAGTTAAGATAAAGTTAAGATAAACAATTTCTGAATCAGTTATATCTACATTTATAAGCAAAGTAAAATCATACAAATTTTATAAGTGATGATGAATAACATTCAAACATTATACATTTATATATTAATCAAATAGTAGATTAATGTCTATTTCTCTAAAGAGGGAGATAAAAATAGAGGGATAAACATATACCATGGTAATAGGCATATAGTTATAAAAGAAATAATCTATTGACTATAAAATTAATGTCCTATTATGACCAAGAAAGCATTTAACTCTACCTCAACTTTTGACTTCTGTATTAAATTATTATCTGTTCAAAAAAGTCATATGCTATTCAAGCCTTTCATAAATCAGGAATTTTAAATCTCACTAAAACAAAGATAAATTAAATGTTGCATATGAGTAAATAACTCATTACTATGATTTGAATGTGTCTCCCAAAAGCATGTATTGGAAACCTAATCCCCAGTGCAACAGTGTTGGGAGGTGGAGCCTATAAGAAGGCGATAAGACAGTGGGGGCTTGAGCTTCATAAATGGATTAATGCCACTATTGTAGGAGTGGGTTTGTTATCACTAGAGTAGGTTCATTATAAAGGATGAATTCAGTCCTCTCTCTCTTCCCCCACTCCTTTTTCTGCCTCTCACCCAACCTCTTACCCTCCACTATGTGATGACACAGCAAGAAGGCCCTTGTAAGATGCCAACTCCTTGATCTTGGACTTCCCAACCACAACGGTAAGCCAAGACATTTCTGTTCTTTGTAAGTAACCCAGGCTCAGGTATTGTTACAGCAGCACAAAACTGATTAAGACACTCATCTTTCAGCCAGATGGGTGGCTTGCACCTGTAATTCCAGCACTTTGGAGGCCGAGGTGGAGGATCACCTGAGGTTGGGAGTTCAAGGCCAGCCTGACAAACATGGAGAAACCCCAACTCTACTAAAAATGCAAAATTAGCCAGGCATGGTAGTGCATGCCTGTAATCCCAGCTACTCAAGAGGCTGAGGCAGGAGAATTGCTTGAACCGGGAGGCAGAGGTTGCGGTAAGCCGAGATTTACACCATTGCACTCCAGCCTGGGCAACAAGAGATTAAAAATTGAATAATCAAAAAATATAATAATAATAATATTGAAAGACACATTAGAAGATATGGAATTCATGTGATAAGCCATTTCTGAGTTTCAAAAATTCATCCCAAACCTCCATACAAAAGAAAAAAGGAAATATACACCTAATGTATTGAAATAAAAATTTGTAAAAGTAAAGACTTAAAAATCAACAGAGACATTAAGGAAAACAGTATGTATTTTCCTCAGAAAAATAAAAATCAGAACTACCATATGATCCAGCAATTTCACTACTGGATATATACCCAAAAGAAAGGAAATTAATATGTCAAAGAGATATCCGTACTCTCATCTATACTGCAGCAGTATTCACGTTAGCCAAAACATAGAATCAATCTAAGTCTCCATCAACAGATAAATGAACTTAAAAAATATGGTATATCTATATGGTGGAATATTATTCAACCATAAGAAAGAATGAAAGTCTGTCATTTGCAGCAACATGAATGGAATTGTCAGTAATTATGTTAAATAAAATAAGCAAGGCACAGAAAGACAAATGTTACATATTCTCACTCATATGTAAGACCTAAAAAACTGGATCTCAGGAAGATAGAAAATAGTCTGATGGTTACCAAAGGCTGAGAAGGTACAGGGGAGGGGTGCATGAACAGTGGTTGATTTATGGGTTCAAAAATACAGGTAGATAGAAGAAATAAGAACTAGTGTTCAATAAATCAGTAAAGTAACTATAGCAAATAATCTACTGTATATTTCCAAATAGCTAGAAGAGAATAATTTGAATGTTCCCAGCAAAAATAAAAGATAAATGTTTAAGGTGATTGATATCTCATTATCTTGATTTGAAAATTCACATATTATATGAATGTATCAAAATATCACATGTACCCTGGAAATATATACATTA